>NC_056736.1:150730862-150805862 GCF_019279795.1 Protopterus annectens | reverse complement strand
TATCATTTTTGAGTTGCTATATTTGATTTCATAGTGAAAATAAATTAAGTTGGGATTTTCTTTAAAGTGAGAAAGAGCGATAGATAGACATAGTTTCTCTATATGAATTTTCACATTTTGTAGTAATAAACAATTCTGAGGTTTTAAGTAAAATTCTGAAATAAATTGACATCTTTTGCTTTCCATTGATTAAAACAGTGATGCCAGCAAACAAAGTTTGTGGCCTTCCAAATAACAAGAGTATGACTGTGAGTTTTATTGGAAAAATAATTTGTAATGCTAAAAGATATTATATATTCAAACCAGATTTTAACATCTATATTAGAGATAATCATATTTTAAAGGATTTTAGTATACAATTCAAATAATTTAAATCTGTAGGGGAAGAGCCACTATACCGACTTAAGTTACAAAGATAATGCCAAAATAAATTATCTAAAGTAGTTGAATTGTGATTACTTAATAGATTATTCTTGTTATTAAGCTTTAAATGTAAAGATTTCCAGTTGTAATTAGGATCAATCCAGTTTAACATAATTTTAAAAACTGATACTTTAATATAGGTATTGGTGTCAGGAAAATGAATTTCCTTGTCAATCCAGTGTTTTATGTGGTGACAAAATGCTATTCTGGTTTAATAGGGAAACCAAAGTAATGTTTATAGTTGTTTATTTATTTCGCTAATGTGTTTATTTGAAAATAGAAATAAGGCTTGTATTATGTATAATATTTTAGATAGAAGAATCATCTTTATTATTTGAAGTTCATCTTCGAAGAAAGTAATACACTCTTTCCTTTCAGAAGTAACATTGTGTTATATTTATATTATCATAATTAACAGTCATTATTTCATGTATTGATGATAGTAATATAATACCTAAATATTCAAGTGAGTAGACCTGGTTAGCAATAGTATGACTTTTATGTACTTGAGGGTTTTTTATTTTTATTTATTAATATGAAATTATATTTGGATTGATTAAAGTAGAGACCAGAAATAGATTGAAATAATTCTATAGTAGATTATGGTTCAAGAAAGTTTGACCCTCAGTTTGGAAGTATCAACAAAATATCTTCTGCAAATAACATAATTTTAGAGGGGAATATGTTAGAAATATCTATACCACTAATGCTTGAATTTTTCAGATTAAAATAGCAAAACATTCAATGGCTAATGCAAATAAAATTGAAGAAAGAGGACAACCTTGTTTGGTACCTTTAGGCAAAGGGGTATATTCTGAAGTAAAAGGATACATTCTGGTGTATGCAGTATTATTTTTATAAGTATTAGTGAAATGGAATTTTTAGGAAAATCAAACAGATCTAAGATTTTGAATAAATAATTTCATTTTAAGGAGTTAAAGACTTTTCAAAATCAAGACTAATTAATAAAGTTTCTTTATTTTTCCTTTTCAAAAAAATCTTAACAATTAAAATATGTCTAATACTATAATGTGTCTGTCTTTGATGTATTAAACCAGTTTAGTCAGAATTAATTACTTGAGATATAGGTTCTTTTATTCTGACAGTAATGATAGACATGAAAATGTAATAATCATTATTTAAAAATGAGCTAGGCCTATAAGAAGATCAAATTGTGATTGTTTTATTTTCTTTTAATGTAGGCAAAATTATCAAATATTTCCGAGAGGGTGGAATGTTTTCTTGAGATTGAATTTCAGTAAGTGTTGTATGGAAAATTATATAATATGAGGAGGAAAGGATTTATATATTTCTGCTACTATCCCATCCATGCCTGGAGCTATGTTGGGTATTATTTGTTTATTTAATTATTTCAATTTTATTTAAAAACTCTTTGTAACATGTGTTTATGCAAATCTTTCTTAAAATTAAGTGGGATTTTCTTAGTATTAAGATTATCAAGATTTAATATTGGAGTTATAGTTTCAGAATTGGAATTTGAATTTTGAGATGTATAATAAAATCTAAATGCATCAGTGTTTTCCTCAATGTCTTTGGTGCTTTTTAAATATCTTTCATGTCTAATTTCCAAAATATTATTAATTTTTGATTGTATTTTGACTCTATTGGAAAGATTATGCATGTATTTGGGAAGTAAAATGTAAGAGGTAATCCTTAATCTTTTGATGCCGAAATTTGATTTATCGCTTAAAATATAAATATTTATATTTATATTTATAAATATTTAAAGTTTCTATTTCTTTTATATTACATTTATTATTTTTTTATATTTTTAGATTTGGCAAGAATAAGTTGATTTCATACATTTTGTAGCTCTGAGTCCCTTTCCTTAATTTTATTATTATATTAGGTTAAGATTGCGTGATTCTGCATTTTTTAGTTCCTTAAACTGCCAGTCATTACTAGCTGAGAGTATAATGTAGCAGCATGCATTGATTATTGCTGTTTTTTTTTTTTTTTTTTTGATTTTAAACGTTATGAGATGAATTTATTGATACTAATGTTAGGAAGTAGATCATGTTCTGTGTTTTGGATTAGAACATTTTTCTTTAGGGATGTACTGCATTCTTTGGTGAGGTGATAAAAGGCAGAACAGTATGATTCTAGATGTTTGGACAGTTTGTCTCTGTTTAACTCTGTATGTTAGGTTACTGTTAAGGAAGGATCCATTTGAAGGCCTTAGATAATTTGGACAGTGTACTGGAGTTATGTTGTTGCATAGTAGGCCTGCTATGTTAAGTCTACTATTATTGTTTAGTTTCAGGTGTGCTCCAAAGACCATACTGGCAGTTTGTATTGATTTTATTGTTGATTTGCTTATATGAATTAATTACTCATTTCATTAATTTCTTTATTTACTTGGGATTATATTGCTTTTATGGGGTTTAGTGCTATATATGCAGATATCATCTATGTAGGGGGTAATTGCAATTGATAGTGAGTTGTTGATCTTATGTGAATTAATAGAAGAAAAGTATTGGTCTATCTACTGATTCTTGTGCATACTGACTGTAAAGGTTCTGTTTGATGAGAATACATATGTATACAAAAGAATAATCAATATTCCATTTGTGTCTCCTTTGAAATCAACTGAGTCACTCATAAGAAGGAAATAAACTGTAAACATATAATTTATTTCAGACAAATCCTTTGCACATTGCTTTCACATAACTCCAGTACACCATCAATAAATCCAACTATGAAATTTTGGGGGAAGGATTAAGAATATGCAGTACTTTAAATGGGGACACTAAAGGAAAAAGGCTAACACTGTTAGGGCTCAGTAACTTCAGGAGGACTTTTGAAGCCAAGATTCTTTAACTCATTCACTCCAATAGAGCTCAGGAAGTTTGCACTGTAACTTCCAGTGGGTGGTGCCTAAGCCTTTTGACAGAATGAAATTATGTCCTCACATTTCAAACAAATGTTCATATCTCTAGAACCATAAGGGTTATGAAACAAATATAAATGACAAACTCTTCAGCATAAACTGTTTTTATAGTGTTAGTATTCTTTAGGTTCTATGTTTTAAACCAAATTTTATAAGTCACAGCAAACATGTTAACTATTACATTTGTAATATTTTGTAAACAACTTACAGTATCTCAGCAACCACTCAAATTACACACCTACTGTCATCAGCATTTTATTCATCTAGCTGCGACCTTTCACATGAGGCTAAGGAGTTCTGTCTGTGTTTCTTGGTTGGTAAGATATTTAGAAAAGGTGAAAATTATATCTATACAAATTAATTTCATAAAAACAACAGTTAATATATACTTACCTGCACTAGATAGAGGTCAGATATTAATGCAGTTGAGTTTGCCATTGTGTAAGATTTAAGATTAAATATTTTAAAACCTTGTACATAGCATGGCTTTGGATTGGATTATTGATGCAAATATGAACAAGCAATGTTTGATGCCTAGAGGCATCAGTAGGAGTTAACTGCAGATGCACCTGGAGGCATCTAATAAGTTAAGCTGTGCAAGAAAAAATTAACACTTCCCATTGTTTTAAGGAAATGTTATTGATTATTATTTGCATTTATTAATACCAAGGCATGAACAGTTTTGCCTGCAGCCTTAAATGTCATACTTAACCCCAGCAATAAAGGACAAGTAATGTTGGGTGTACTATATATTGAAGAGAATCCAGAAATCCTGACCCACTTCTATGCTATACCTAATATTTCAGATTAATCCCTTTATTGACCATTAAGAAGTACACAGTACTGCATTTCATGTTATCAGTACCTTCCAGGGCCAAATTCCAATGATATTTCTTGCTTGAATGTAAAAAAATTAAAATAATATATAAATATGCTATCCCCAGCTCTGTTGATTTATATCTTATTTAACAGATTGAGAAGAAAGAAAGACAAAATAACATACAGTGTACTAGCAATGATGGTATCATATCTTTTAGTGCAGCACTGCCCTTATTAAGTATTAACCCCTATTTTCTGGTACTTTTAGTCAAATTAAATTATCAAAATTTAGATGAGACTAAAGTCCTGACCAGATTCCAAACATCCCGGGTTTAATTACTGAACTAACACCAGGAGTACTCTGTCAGTGAGAGATTGAACTAACCACATGACACTGTCTCACTTTTCAAGAAAATGAGTTGGTACATTTTCAATTTGAGAGTATCTTCTCAGGTTATGCCCATACATTTATGTGTGATTGAATATATATCTACCTATATATCTATCTATCTATTGATATTATATATGAATAAAATAAATCTATTGATATCATATTCTGAAATGAAAGGTGAAGAATTACTGGTATTAGGTCAGGCTAGAAGCGCTTTACAATGCTGGCAAGCACAGTGGGTATAAAGATATAGGCACCTGTACTAGTCTAGGCTTATAGGTTTATTAGTTCATAGGAGGTTACAAGGCTAAAGTTGGCCCTAGAGCCCTTACAAGCTTAGCTGTATTTATCTCAAGTTGCCCAAATTGTCACTGGTTAGGTGAGCAAAGACTGCAGAGGTAAAGGTTTATGGTAGTTAATACTGACTTCCTCTGCCTAGGAGGGACATTGCCCCTCCCCAGGAGTGAATTTGTGGTCACCCATGCACTAACCTAGGTTGTGCTTGAAGAGGATCAGGGTGGAGCTCTGTTTCATATGAATTGGAAACTTGTTTTAAAAAAGAGGCATTCTCTGGGAGATATCTCTATCTCTCCAACATGACTGGTGCATGTCAGAGGCTAGGTTAAGATCCCTGGAAAAAAGTGGCCCTCCTGCAGTTTGATTTATGAATGTGTAGCATTCCTATCAGAGCTAAGTTAAAGACACCCCTTAGCAACCTGTAGGAGACAGAATACAGTGGCATGGCTTTCAGTCTTTCTGTGTAAGACATGTTTTGTGTACCCCATAATTTCTTGAGATGAACTCTTCTCTGATCTCAGTTGTTGTTGCAGGTGTCTGGGTGCATACATGCAGAAAGGAAAAAAAAAATTGGAGGAAAGGAGCCACCTGGAGTAAGAACTGGCTGTATGACTAAAACAGCTGAGACAAGTAGCACATGGGTATAAGGCAAGGCTATTGAAGAATATTCTTTCTTGTGTGTGTATGTATGTGTGTGTATATATATATATATATATATATATATATATATATATATATATATATATATACACGGTCTACTTCAGTAGACCGAACTTTTACTTACCCGACACTGAAGTTTCCCAAATGAAAGCACTGACAACTTCAGAAGACCGACATTCGGAACACCGACATTGCATGCAAAGTAAGTAACTGCTTTGCCATCCTGTTGAACTTTGTCCTTTACCCCTCGCGGGAGTGCAATCTCAGAGTTAGTATATTTAGTTAGGGGGTGTGGAGGGTAAAGCCCCCCCCCACATGAGTGGGTTTATTTTCATTAATTGTTTTTGTTCGGGATGGCTAAGCAGTTACTTACCTCACGTGCGAAGTTGGTGTTCCAGATGTTGGTAATCTGTGGTTGTTGGTGCTTTCATCTAGGCCAAGTGAGTGTTGGGTAAGTAAGTTAGGTCTACTGATTTATGTCTGTATATATATATATATATATATATATATATATATATATATATATATATATATGTGTGTGTGTGTGTGTGTGTGTGTGTGTGTGTGTGTGTGTGTGTGTGTGCATATATATGTATATATATATATATATATATATATATATATATATATATATGTATGTGAGTATCACAATTTGCTGAAAGTATTATAAAACTATAAGCATACTGCAAATCCAGAATGATAAATCTCATTTTACCAGTTAAACAAGGTTGGTATCATTGAGTAACATCCTACAGGATGTTGTAAGTTTGCTTATAATGACACATTGCATATTTCCAAAGATTATGCCACTGAAAAAAATTATGAAAAGAGTGTGTAATATATTTCTACTGCAATATGAAAGGTTTAGGTGTCTTGCTTTGTTATCTCTACTTTTTTCTTTCTCTTAAACGTTCCTAAAGTATTAGGACAAAGCAGTATGATAATAACACTCATCAAACATCTAGAAAATATTTAGGAATTGGTTTAACATTTTTAGAAGATTCAGTAGGAAAAAAGTATTTGCTATAAGGAAAAATATAAATGTATTGGTTAGAGTAATGCACAACAAATGTAAGACTGCATTGATGTATGAAATTCTAACTAGAAAAAATTCATTAAGACAATAATTTTCTTAAATATTTTCTTATTTGGCTTTGCAATTACAGATTAACACATTTTTAAACGGCGCATTTTCGGTATATAAAAATGCCACATTAATTATATGATATTTGCTTTCTGTGTCTGGAGTCATTTTGAAGGTAAAAATCTGTTTGCTGTAGTCTTTCATTATTTTATATTTAGTGAAGCCAGCCTTTGCACTGTGTAGTTCTCTTCAGTATTAATTGCCTTCCATTATTTGTCAGGTTAACTGTGGTTGGTTTAATAGTCTGCTCTTAGGCTGCGCTAATGATTCATAGCAAAGAGTGTTTGCAATCTTAAAATAAATGGTAGGATCAGAAGATGTTATTTACATAAAATGAACATGACAGTCATGTTTGCAATAGGTTATAATTCAATGTTTCCATATTTTACAGCCATATGTTTACTTTATTCAATAATTCCTGATGAAAGTTTTAATAAGTAAAATGTCTTTTATTTTGCAGTGCTTTTACCAGCTAATCTGAGTTAGATGTATATTTCAATGTCAGGAAGATCACAACAGAATTTCTAGTGATCTTCTCATACTGACATTTTCCTTAAAACCATTCTTATCCAGTGATAGATAAACATATTTTAAAATGTACCAAAAAAGGTTGACATTTTGCATTTAAGAAAAGAAATAGAAGTTTAACAGCCATTTATCACAAAGGGATAAAACCTTTAATGTGACCTGAATGATTTGTGGTTGATTAGAGATATGGGTGCTGGAGAGGTCACGGGGAGCATAGGACTGAGTGACTGACATCAGCTCACCCACTAGTGGAGGGGGGCAGTGTAAGATCATTACAATAGAACAGCATTATGAGCCTGCTAATCTCTGTGCTATTTTTTTTACTTTTTTATCTCCTATCCCTACTTATCTGCAAAATAACACTTGTGCAAGGCATTAAAAGCTCATTCTTTCTTCTGATAAGGGATTGGAGCTGGGGACACTCCTTCTAAAGTTATGTTAAAAGCCTATATCCCAGTTATATTATGACAAATAATAGACTAATCAGTCCATGCTCCTCAGAGGTAAGAGTCAGATGTGTAGGATCAGGCCAGCAAGCCTGCCTTAAGTCCCTTCCCTGTAGGATGTTTGCAGGTTTTGCTATAGCTGATCCTTAGAAAATAAATGTATGCCTCTTTGCAACCATTCCTAATCAAGGGGCCACTCCCGTTATCCCACCTCAGTCCTTTGCACTCTCACTAAGATAGCAAAACATGGGTCATCTGTTACAGTCAGGTCTTTGACTGACTATGGGACCAGAGATTACAGGTGACATGTTAATATATGGATGTCTATCATAAGTTCAGATGTTCAGGTGGAATTTATACAATCCTAATAATGTAGAGACTGCAATTACAAGTAGGAATATATATATGTATATATATATATATATATATATATATATATATATATATATATATATATATATATATTTAAATTCTAAGGGCTTTGTATCTTGGAATATTCTCCCTACCCTAGTTAATAGGGTTGCAGGGGTGTGCCATTCCACCATTGTTAGAAGAACGCAGCCCTCCTAAACTAATTTAATTTTATTGCAGGAAGATTCAAAAAATTATGTTCTTAATGATGGAATCTGAATTTATTATTTTTTTTATTTTCAGTAGGGGTAACATTTTTAAACAAATGATTTCAATTTGTTGCACCAAATGATCCCATTAATAGGGATAGAGAACTGTTGAAGTGTAGCAGAATACACATGTATTATATTAGAATAATTGTTAATTGTGTAAGAATAAATTAATTGATAATTCATATGCTGTAATTATTCCATGGCCAGTGTTTAGCAAAATTTGACAGAATCTTTCATTCAGTTAAACTGGCAATTTTGCTATCATATTTCCATCTGAATAAACTTGTGTAATGTCTCAAATGGCCAGACTAGATTGACCTTAGTTAATATAATTAATTTAATATATTATGATTTCATTTATTTATCGTGTATTAGTCTATTTTCTTGCTGCAACACTGCATACAGATGAAATAGATTGAATTCTTTTAGTATAACAAAGGAGAAGACAAATACAAGAACATGCATTTAAAATAAATTAGAGAAACAGGCTAATAATATGCAAACAAAATTGAGACTATTGTCAGTCTGTATTTCAGTATGACTGTGTACATCAAGTAAAAATATTTATTATATCCCTGATTTGTCAACTTTTGTCAGGATACATTATTTCCATAGGACAGTAGGTTGAAAGGCTGACATTTTTTACAGAGGGGCAGTCAGGTAAAGTACACCAAATAATAAAGGAAAAAACATAAAAAAATATTTTGAAAAATAAGTAAGTGGAAAGAGGGGTACCTTTAAATGTTTCAGCTGCACTCAGTGTAAATTTATCATGGAAGGCTCTTATTTTGTTAATCCTAAAACTAAGTATGAGAATCATACACCAGGATTTTTTTACATATAATGCAACATATGCGGTTTATATCATGTGTTGTCACACCTGAGATGCATTTTATATAGGAAAGACAACTAGAGAATTAAAACAAAGAATTTATGAACAACAATATGCCATTAAACAGAGACACTGCTTCAGCAAAACATTTTATGGAGTGTAATCAGTTCAACAAGTTTGTTTTCTGTGTCAAAGATCATGTTTTATTTAATTTTAATGGTGATAGAGACAATGAACTGGAATACAAAGAACTCAGATGGCAAATCATATGTTATACTTATATTACACCTAGATTAAATAGTCATATCAATGATGAAGTGGTTTTAAACAAAAATCAGTATACAAATACATGTAAATAGTATATTATATTTTTATAAGCTTCATGTTATAAGTGTTATGGTTTTTAGAAATTTTTTTGGTGTTTGTCACATACTGTGTTGTATTCACAATGTAGTATTCAGTTTTTCAGGTTGTGCTTAAAAAGGGTTAATGAGGTACTCTGCTTGAAGTGGAGTTGGAGTTATTCCACAGAAGGGGGAGTCTCTGGGACACAAATCTGTCCTGCCATCGAGTTCTATTGATGTTAAAGACCAGGTTGAAGTCGTGCATGTGGGTTACTTGAGTGGAGCTTGACTTGTGGATATGCTGCAGTCCAGTTAAGGTGGGGACTGAGATTGTTTAGATGCCAGACAGAGGTCACCTCTGAAAGGTCTGCATAAGACTGAATAGAGGGACAGAGCCTTTAGCCTATCTGTGTAGGTTAGATTTTTGAGGCACTGGATTATTGTGATGAGGAATCTCTGTGGTTTTCCAGTTGTTGTGTGTGCTTTGTGAGGTAGATGCTGAAAGGGGCATTGTACTCAATAGTCAATCTTATAAGAGAAGAATACAGGGATGGTATGACCTTCTTGTCCCTGGATGAGATATACTTTCTAATGAGGTGGGCCATGTAGAAAGCTTTCTGTACAATGGAGGAAATATGGTGGTCAAAAGTCAGTTTGCTATCAACCTGGATGCCCTAGTCCATCATGACTGATTGTGTGCTTAGGACCTTGTTATTAATGTGATACTTTGGGGGGACATCACTCTCTCCAAAGAGGATGATGATGCATTTTTTGGCATTCAGTTTGAGACCATGTTTCTGGCACCAGTCATTTGTTTGGGTGAGACCTCTTGGAGGAAATTCACATCACTAGGGGTTTGATGAGAGCACCCAGCTTGCAGATATCTGTGGATTCAGTCAACCATAGCCTACTGGTTTTGGCCTGCATCTCAGAAAAGTATATCCCAAACAGCAGATCCCTCAAGTCCAATCCCTGGGGTACACCACTCATTATGGGTCTACTGCTTGAGGTGGCTTCCCCTATTTTGACGAGGTGGGTTCTATCATTGAGACAGTTTGCTACCCATCTGGTAACCTACAGATTGATGCCTAGTTGAGAGAGTTTATCTATTATACTTGAGTGGGGAATAGTATCAGAGGCTTTGGCCAGGTCACGGTAGGTGGTGTGCACTGTCTTTCTCTCATCCATGGCTTTGCTGACCATTTCAAAGAAGTTGACCAAATTTAACAGGCATGACCTCCCATTGACAAAACCGAACTGTGTGAAATAGAGTGTTTGGAGTTTGCCAATGTCCTTATTAATGAGGTCCACAATAATCCACTCCATGTCCTTGATGATCAGACTAGTTAGGCTGATGGGTCTATAATTATTTTTTCGGTGGACACCCTACCTTAGTTTAAAGGGATGACAGTGGCTGCCCTCCACCCAGCTGGGATGAAGCCGGTATTCAGGCTCTGATTGAGTAGGGTGCCTAATTGGTACCAAAGTTCCTGCCTGAGTTCAATCAGGATGCAGCCTGGGGTGTTATCGGGTCCCAAGGAGGCTGTACTTTATGCCTTTGAGAGGGCAGTAATCACTTATTCTCCAGAGATAAGGGGAGAAGTACAGGTGATAGGGATGTCCTAATTTACTGATGGGGCAATGTTTTCACTGAACCTGTCTGCCAACAGGTTGGCTGTATCTATGGCATTTCTGTGTATGTGGTGTCCTTGACCACCAGTTCTCAGCAGATCTGAGTGCTTCCTTTGAGAGGCCTTATGACTGTCTTTAGTTGATGTGGCCAGTTTGGACTCGAAGTCTGCTTTGGAGGATTTCACTAGTGCTCTTATTTGCTTGTTCAGGCTATGAAGAGATTGTTTCCAATTAGGCACCTGCTCCTTCTTGGTCTTGGACAGCAATTTTTTCCTTTTATTATAGAGTTTATTTATTGCAGAAGTCCACCAAACAGGTTTACTCTTCCTTAAGGAGGAGAATTTTGTCATGTTGGGTATCCTACTTTAACCTGATGATCTATTTTGTTTAAATTTGCCTATCACTTTGACTATAGTGATATCAACTATATTGATATTTTAAGTAAAGCCACTCATTTGTTGTTGACCAAATCCTTCACTGTTAAAAGTTAGTGCTTTTGCTCAAAACAATGAACCAGAACTTCATTAGAAATGTCCTGTTCCATTTAAAGCATGTAATTCAGTAGAAACAAGCAATTCCAATTAATTTCCAATAAAATGCAATCAACTTAAAACATAATGGTCGATCATATCCCATATCCACTGTTTTCAATTCAAAAATATTGAGATATACAAATAAACATAGTAATTTTGAATCATTTAAACAACAAAGTAAATATGATGTTAATAATCGAATTACTGTTTTGGAACTACTTAGATGATAATATTAAAATAAACCTTAACACTATGAAATATCAATCTAGTATATATATATATATATATATATATATATATATATATATATATATATATATGTGTGTGTGTGTGTGTGTGTGTGTGTGTGTGTGTGTATATATATATATATATATATATATATATATATATATATATATATATGTAAAGCCAACCTTTTCCTAATGGCTTTTTGTACTTTGCAAGCTTCCATCCTATATGAAAGAATAAAAGGCCAGTTTACTAGGCTTTCTAGATTCATATCTGATGATGGTATTTTTTTTTCTGCAGAGGCAGATATGTTTTCTAACTTTTTCATCCAAAGGGCCTATCTCAGAGGCCTGTTTGATGAGATGAGGGAACTGGTGGTTAACAGTCATGTTGCAAAATATTCACCAGTTCTTTGAAAGAAGTGACATGCATGAGTTGAATAACATTAAGGAATATAAAAAAGCCAAGGTATAAGGGGCATTTGAAAGATATATGATTGTACCTATAGGTATCTAGTGAATAAAGTAAAGGAAAAACTAAGAATTGGAAATTATCCCTCGATACCTTTTCAATAACGTACGTTGGGGGAGTCAACAAGGTTTGTATACAAGAAAGGGAAAAGTATGAAAAAAAATTATTGAAATTTCTGGATTGTTTTATGATCATTATGTCATAAATATATATATGAACCCAGTTCAGATGTATTTATAATGGGCCACGTATTAATAAATCTTCCTACCTAATGGTTATAAAGAATAATAGTGAATTTTAATAACACTACTAGGGTGAATTATATAGCCCAGTGTCTATCCTGGTCCTCTTTCTATTTTAGGAAGATGGAGGGTCAGCTTAGAACTAGGATTTATAAACACACACAGTCGAAAAGAAGATATGGCTCAAGTAATGCATTATTATGCCATTCTATGCAGTATAAAGATTTTAAATAATATATGCTATATGTTGAAAAATATACCCTGTCCAGATTTGGAGGGGGGGCTTGGGTAGCAAAGACTGAATCCTGAGAACTGCACTAAGAAGGAGGTGTTTGTAAAATATTTTTTGTTTAAGATATTTATAATGATGTAATCAGGGGCAGAAAGGACTATAATTATATAGTATATTTATGATAACTGGTATAGTGTAGTGAGTAACTTTATCACGTGATAGTGATTTTTTTTAATAAAGTAATTTGATGAAGGTTTTTCTGTATTCTGAAGAAGTTGACAATTTATGTGCTGAATAAACATGCTAAATATGCCATTAAAATTTTAATCCTGGTTCTTGGAGTCTTTGGTATTTTTTTATATCTGTTACTTGGTTTTGGGAATTAGTAAAAATCATAGTCATCATAGTGTGTTTGCAGAGTACAGCAGTGTCCAGATAATGCATGAAACAGCACTTTATGCCCTGTCTAAACATTATAGAAATATGTAGAAAGTTACAATGATAACAGATAAGAGATAAGGCAGGAGGGTTAAAAGGCCATACAGCCAAAGTGGTTATGGTTAACAGTGAATAATGCGAGAATATAGAACTTGATAGTAATGATTTTAGCAACTTCAAAAAAAATATATATGTCTGTCTACCAAGGGCTGTCAGGAAAATCTATCCTTTGTATATGGCGATCTTTTCTTTAGGATGAATAGCATTTCTCCTTGCAGTTATCAACTAAATTGTCAGGACAAAGTTTTGTCTAATTAATTTTTTAAACAACTTTTTTTGCATTAATTTTTAAACAAAGATTATACAAAACTATTTAAAGATAAATAGAATAAAACATAACTATTTACAGATGTCCACAACAAAATCATACATAGAAATTAAATTATTAAAATGTATCAAGTTAATTTTGACCAAAGTCTAAACTGGTGAGTAATATTTGAAGTTCCCATTTTGGTAGTTGAAAATTCTTTTTTACAGACATTTTTTTTGCTAAATTAATGAATTCAGGGAAACAAAGAGTAGTTTTACATTTCCTATACTTTGTGACTATTTTTATTGCTATAGTTAAAGTGGACCAAAGGAGTGACACCTGTATCCTAGGAATGGAATCCAGAACTGCAGTATTAAATAAGATCAAGGAGTTCGAAATTATACAATTATCTGTCCACAAAGCTTGGGAAACATTTCTAAATTGCACCCAAACAGGAGTTCCTATTTTATAGTCCAATTTCATATGAAGGCAATCTGCATTAGAGACTTCATTAGACCTCCAACAATTAATTTCACCATAGTTATATATTAAAGCCACTTTATGTGGAGTTAAAATGCTCTGTGAAGAAATTTCCACTCATATTTTTTTCAAATAAAGAGAAGAAGCAGATTTTCCCACAGATTGAATAATTAAGTATTTATCTTCATCAGAAAAGGCCTTCTTATTAATCTTAGTTGAGTAATTCCAATATAATGACTCTGTAGAGCCAAACTTTTCTCTTATTGTTGTATAAATTATTGATATATATGATTTATTTTTATTTGAGTTACTAATGATTCTAAAAAAAAAAAACTTGGGTATCTTTGGAATATGTTTTGTTTGAAAATACATGGAGATTTTGATTTTATCACTAACATATTTTTTACAAGATTGTATAGTCAACCAATTATTATTTTCTAAATAATGTCTGCCAAGAAAATAATGTGTGATGCCAAAAGATTAAATTTGCATTTCTAAGTTCTAGCATTTTGTTTATATTAAAAGTTCTCAAACAACCAACATTGGTTGATATAGGGAACAGTAAACAAATTAAATCTTTAATTATATAATTAGAATTCATGAGTCTTTTAAAATTTTTAAGGATGTAATCAGTGAAAGGAGAGGAATAGTATTTTTCTTTTCATTTAAGTCTTTTAAAATCTAGTAAAATTTTAAATTCTAAATATAGAGAAATATTCTACAAGATAGCTGTCATTATTTATTAATCTTTTACGAATGGATTTCAAAGTGGATTGGTAAGAGGAATTTAACCATAGGAATACATTATGGATCTGGAATATAATTTATCATTTGGAAAACTTAATCCACCTTCTTTTCAACTTTTAACATAAGACTCAAAGCATATTATTGGTTTATTGGGGAATCAGAGAAAATTACAAAGAGTAGAATTTAATTTCTTAAAGGTTTTTTAGGAGACAGAATAATTAGTGATTGTAGATAGAAAAGTATTTTTGGTAGCATTTTCATTTTTATTAAAGTAAGTCTATCTTCCATTGTAAATAAAATTGTTTGAATTAATAATTATTTTAGTAACATTGTCTATTGAATTACTATAATTTACTGCTATTGAGTCTTTGTACAGTAGATTTAATTATAATTCTAAGATAATTAATTTGTGAATTGTCCCAAATAAAATTCTTATAGTTTCTTAAATAATTACTTTTTTTATTAATAAATAACGTTTCTGTTTTATCTGGCTTAAACATTAAACCTGATGCTTTTTCAAAGTAATTAATAGATTCAGTAAAATTTTATATTGAAACTTCAACGTCACCAATTCTTATTAAAATGTCATCTGCAAATAACTGAATTTTACAAGAATAATTTTCATCTATAGAAATCCTTGAATTTTACTATTAGATTTAATAAAGTTTATGAAATATTCAATTGCAAGAACAAATAATAGAGATGACGAGGGCTAACCCTGTTTGTACCTTTTAATATTTTGAAAAAACTAGAATGAAATGAGCCATTTTTAATAAAAGAGAATGAGTTACTATACTGATTAGTTATAAGGTTCATAAAATCTAAGGAAAATTCATATTGTTTAAGTGCTTTGATCAAATAATTTCAGCTAATAGAATCAAAAGCCTTATTTATATCTACATTCATTATAGTTAGTTTTGTTTTTTTGTTTTTATTAGCCAGATCTATTAAATTATTAATTTAATTGTGTTATGCTGAACCTTTCTATGTTGTATAAAACCAATCTGATCATCATTTATTAATTCTGGCATAAGGTTAATTTTTTTTGCAAGAATAGACATAGATATTTTATAATCAACATTTACTGATGGCATAGCATACTAAGAACATAAGTTAGAATCTTTATTTGGTTTCAAGATAGGACAGGGATGGTTGACATATATTTAACTTGTTCAAAAACTTTTAATAGGATATTTAAAATATTCTCTGGGAATAATTTGTATAATTCTGGGATTATGCCATCATGACCAGGGTCTTTATTTAGTTTAAGATTATTAATTTGATATTTTAACTTCTTAAAAGAGAACAGCTTATCAATTTTGGATACTTGTTTTTTGGTTAATTTAGACTTTATATTGTCTTTTAAATCTCATCAGTTATGTTGTTGATTTCTAAGTCTGTCTGTTATTAATTTCTTTATAATATTTCATAATGCATTCTAGTATGTCACTTTTTTTATATTTATCATCTGGTTTGGAAATTATTTATTTAATATGATTAGTATTTTTTTCTTAGATGTAACAGCCAACCTCTGCAAGCAATTTGGGTTTATTGAGTAAGTTTGCAATTTTAATTTTTCCAGATTTATTGATATAATATTGTGAAGTATGTCAAGATATTTCTCATATAATATTTTGAACTCAGAGGTTGATGATTTGTCATAAGGTTTTAAAATGGATTTCAATTTATCTATATTAGACTGCAAAAATATCAACTCCTTATCCCACTCTTTTTTACATATGTACCACATTTCAATTATTCCATATAGATACGTTTTTAAAGAATCCTAGAGAAGTTATTCTCATAGGTTCATAGGTGTTTACTAGGCTAATGGCCACAGTGGCCTTTTTAAGCCTAGCCATGCATCCTAAATCTCTGACAAGTTCTGATACCCTTGATAAGTGTAAGCATAGGCCTGAGAGATGAACCATTGACAGGTTACCTGTCTTCATTAGAGGCATAGGTGCCACACCAGGGATGAACTTCCAGTTTCCCATCCAATTGTCCAAGTTGCCCATGAATTGGGTTAGGAATGAACTCTGTTTCACATTGATTGTGAGGACCATAGACAGGGTAGTCTCTGGGATACATACCTATCTCTCCAGCAGGTCCTATTTATACCACAGGCATGGTTTAAGTCTTTAGAATGGTTAATTCTGGTACTGTTGGTTTTGTGGATATGCAGGAGGTCCATCAGAGTAGGGTCTGACAATGCCATGTATGTCAGGTATAGATCTCCACTCAAAAGCTTGTAGGAGACAGAATACAGGGATAGGGCCTTGAGGCAGTCTGCATGGACATATTATTTATACCCTGTATTCTTTTAGTGAAGAACCTCTGTGGACATTCCAGTTGTTGGATATGCCTGGTTAGGTACATACCAAAGCGGGCATTGTACTCAATGATAGGTCTGATGAATGCCAAATTCAGTGGAACAATGACTTCCTTGGACTTAGATGCCATACCATTGTTTATAAGTTGCACAACATAGAATGATTTTATGACTACTGTAGACACAGGATGATCAAAGGCTAGATTACTATCTATGTGTGTCCCTATGTCCCTGACTACTGGGTGAGCTCTAAGGGGTGCATTGTCGATATGATAGTTACCAGGGTTGGATGACTTCCCAAAGGATACTATTATGCATTTCTTAGCACTTAGTTTTAGTCTATGGCTCTGACAGTAGTTGTTTGTCTGCATCAGCCCCTCCAGGAGAACATTTGTGTCAGTGTGAGATGCAATGACAGCTCCTAATTTGCAATCATCTGCAAATTTAGTCAGCCAGAGACCACTGACTTTGGACTTGACTTCTGAGAAGTAAATGCCAAAAAGGAGCGGCCCAATGACTGATCCATGAGGGATTCCACTTGTGACTGGCCTCTTTATAGAGGTGGATTCCCCATTTCTAACTTCCAGGCTCCTGTCTGTGAGCTAGTTAGCTATCCAGTGGGTGGCATACGGGTTTGTACATAACCTCTTGAGTTTGTCAGCAATGCCTGAGTGGGGTATTGTGTCAAATGGCCTTGGCCAGGTCAAGGTAGGCAGTGTGAATGACTTTTCCCTCATCCATTGCTTTGGTGACATTCTCAAAGATGTCCACCAGGTTGATTAGGCATGATATGCCCTTGATGAAATCAAATTGGGTCGGGTCCAGTGTCTGGAGGTTTACTATATCTCTAGTGATCATCTCCATGATATTTTTTTCCATGGCATTACATATAAGACTAGTGAGACTTATGGGTCTGTAGTTTTCAGAGTCTGTATATGGCCCACCTTTGTGCAGAGGAATGACTGTTGCCTTTCTCCATTCATGAGGCACAAAGCCTGTTTGGAGGCTACAGTTAAATAGAAATTCTAGAGGCCCTGATAGGTCATATTTCACGGTATTTAGAAGGCATCCTGGGATATTGTCTTGGCCCATTGATGCAGTGTTCTTGGTCTCAGAGAGAGCATTAAGGACCTGTTCCCTAGTGATAGTAGAGTGAGTTATATTTGATGATATTTCCTGAGGGAAGGTTGAGGGGGAGGCAGGGGTAAAGATGGAGCTGAATTTGTCAGCCAGGAGATTTTCTGTATCTTCTGGCTCAGTATAGGTGCTTCCATTTACAGTGAGCTATGCACATAAATGTGTATTGCCTTTGAGGTTGCAGACATAGTTAAAGAATGCTTTGTGGTTGTCCTTTGCCTAGGAGGCCAAAGTTACCTCAAGTTTTGATTTGGAGACTTTATTTGTCCTCTGAGTTGTTTGTATAATTTGATGAGAGTGGTTTTATCCTGCTGATTACTGCACTTCCTAATTTTTGGCATGGTTTTCTTCCTCCTGTTATACATCCGATTGAGTTTATGATTCCACCAGGGTGACTTGTTTTTTGAGTGAGTTCTGTATTTCTTCCTAGTGGATACAGCTGCCTCTATGCAGCTATTAACATGCTTGTACAGGGTTTCTGTGAACATTTATGCATAGGCAGAAATGTTCTCAGGATTTATGGGGGTTTGAAATTTTGCCAGGTTCTCACTTAATAGTAGAAGGTTAGCCTTAGAACAGTTCCTGAATATTCCCAGTTGGATTTTACCTATGGTGATTTGAACATGGAGCAGATCAAGTGCATTGTCCTGTTTGAAGCATATTTATTTTTGATGTAAATAGAAACGTCTTCGGAAACTTCTTCATTATTATTAATTTCAGTGTATTGGTTTATTTTGTTTAGACAGCATACCTTAAAGTATTTTAATTTTGCTATATAAGCTGGAATTCTCTGATAGTAATAAAGGACACAATCCTGTGGCAAGCAACAGTACCCAATATTCCACCTATGTAGTAGAGAAACAAAAGTCCAAATTCTTCAAAAACTTTCTTTCACAATAGTTTAGCATGTTCGCCTCTTCATTCATCAAGACTTCTTCAGAACTAAAAGCAAGTCAGTAAAATAACTTTAAGTAATACAATCTAAATTCATGCATCTATGATAGTAAATAAAATTACTTCGCTTTAACATTATTATAAATGTAATAGCATTGTAGCCAGATAAAGGATATGACACTATTAATACAGTTTTAATTTTAGTAAATAAATTACTAGAAGTAAAAACATTATCAATGTTTGTCTAGTTGCCAAATCTATAATAATAATGTGTAAAGGTAAGAGAGTTGGTTGATTTAATATCATAGGTAACTCTCCAGCACTGAGAATTTATAAAATGATCTTAACATTTAGCTAGAGGGAATAGCTTAAGAACCTTATCAGTAGTTGTGTATTTACTAGAAAGAGTTTCTCCTGCAATAATTAATTCACTTTTTGCATATAAGGTTATAATGTCCAAATATGTTTAGCAACTGTGCCTCTAATTCTAGGTATCCAGTAAGAATTCAGAAAAGTATAAGGATTTTTCTCAATTTCTACTACTGCTAAACTCAGCACACCATTTTATCTGAATAGGTATTTAATATTTTGGGCATAGGTAATGAATTTCTCCAAAGAATAAGAGTGCCACTCCTTTTTGATTTAAAATGACAGCTCACAAGAGTTAAATAATCTTTTAAAATCAACCTATCCACATCTTCAGATAACAAATGCATTTCTTATAAGAAAATTAGGTGAGCTTTATGGAGTTTTAAATATTTAAGTGACTCCTCTTCAATGGATTAAGTCCATTGATGAGGGACAGTCATATGTTGACATTCATATGAACATGTAAATGCACTTATTTAAAATTATTTAGCTTAAAATATATTAAATATAATAACCAAGTACTAATAATTGGTGTTACGGACAAATTAAAAAAAAATCGAAATTTCAAACCACCCATCATGGAATGAAAATTCCCTGATTTAACATAATCATACAAATCACACACCAACCAATCCATCCCAATGTCACCAAGCTAAAAAGTTGCTACTGCTTCTTAATTTAAAATAACATTATTAATTTTAACTATATAGGGCACACTCAGTTTTGTTAAAAGAAAAACAATATAACATATTAATTTGATAAATATTAATATTTAAGATCATTATTTAAGATCATAGAAATATAAAGCTGGAAATGTTAATAATAATTATATTATCTATTTCTGAATATATCAGAAATATCCCAGAAATAATGCATTTCAAATTTCTCTATTTGATCAAGACATTTTATATAGTCATTTCTTCTAATTAATCCTACTATAGAAAACACTATAAGCAGTGTAGGATTTAAACATTTATATGGAGGAAATAAATAAAACTGACAACACCTATAACATTAAACTATAGACATCATAACAGCAATATATATCAAGATCACATATCATAAAGGATTTAAAACTCATTTAATAACATGGTTGAAATAGTTAAAGTAATAGAATATGGAAGTATAATTAAAAGGTGCTACAATTTAAAATGACATATTTGTGTATATGAAATGTGCTTATATATAAATAATATATTTACATGGATGTGTGTATATGTTTGTAAAGAGAATGAATATGTTCTACATGTCTATGCATGAGAGTAAATATGCAAATGAGTGAGGGTTTCTAACTGAATGTCTGTTTGTATTATGATTATATGTATGTTGCTATCAATGCCTCTAGTACTTGGTATGTACATTTAACATCTAACCTCTGTACTTTTTAATTATTATATTTTAAGTATCATATACTTACAAATTTACTTATAGTAGATTTTGTTGCCATATTCTCAAATGTGTGGATTAAGTTTTTGTATTCATCAGACCAACTGGAGATGAAAAATTCTTGAAATTATTAAAAAGTCAGTTTAGTATAACATAAACCAATAAAAACACTCAAGCAAATGGAAAGAAATGAAAATAAAAATGACACCACTAGAGGTGATGTTTCCACCACAATTCCTTAAAGGTATAACACCAATGAACAATAAAATTATACAAAAAACTAAATTTATTACAGAAACAAAAAATGTCAACTGGCTAAGTGTTTTATTGGGTGTTAAATTACCTAGCTTCTTTAATAAATTTTGGTTTTCATATAATTTTATTGTTCGTTGCTCTTGTACTTTTAAGGATATGTGGTGGAGACATAATCTCTAGCGACATCATTTTTATTTTAGTATAAAATAAAATTACATATTTCACTAACAAGTGCAGAACATTTCGAAGAGTTAAACTTGCTCATTAATGTTAATTTCCAATAATTAGCAGACTAACTCTTAATAATTAAGGCAACAAATGGTGAGCAGATTGAGGTGTTTTAAACATCTTCTCCTCTGAATTGTTTCATATAGCACAGAAGACAACAGCTTATGTTAAAGTATAAGTACAGTCATGTATAGAAATGCTGTTGTATGTAAATTAATACCTATATAGAAGTCAAATAAATATATTTCTCTCAGAGCAAATGTATAATCACATTAATAATTTACAGTCAAATGTTTGTAAAAATCATTTTGTATAAAAAACTGTTTTATAGCAACCAGTGTGCACCATATGTTATCCCATATAAGATATGCAAGCTTCTTATATGCTTGTTTTCATTTGCATTTTAATAATGAAATGTTCCCTGTGTTTAACCTTACAGTTTTGTTGCACTGCACAGCTCTTTTGAGCATCACATCAGATGTTAGATTTAACAATTGTTTGTTTGTGTCTTTCGGCTTTTCCCGGTTAGGGGTCGTCACAGTGGAACTCCAGTCCACTAATGATTGGCAGTTGATTTTTACGTACCGGCTTGCCTGGCCTGACATACAACCTTCAACGAAGGTACACCCATTCACGCATGTCTCCACGTAGAAGACGCTCTAGCTGAGAATCGAACCGGACAGCATCTTACTATGAGGCAACAATGCTACCGCAGCACCACCACCGCGGGTTGTTAGATTTCACAATTGTATTTCAAGGAAAGCAATGGGACAACTGCATACTGAAGTAATGCCAAAAGGTTATGGTGGTATTTAGTTTTTGTAGGCAGTTTAGTATACCGTATTTAAATACATCTGTAAACCCCTTACTTATGAATAGACAAGTGTGGTCTGTGAAAATATGTATTTCAATTTGATTGTGTTTTTGCTTGTGGATGTCCTTCTGTATATAGAATTGCAATGTAGCACCATTTACTTAAGTATGAATGCTTAATATGTATCTTACCAACTTTCAGATGATAATCAGCTCTCTACAACAATATTTTAATATACTGCCAAATGTTATATATGGCACATGTGATTCTTTGTTTGCTATACTATCAGCTTCATTCATGCTATGTATTGGTAAGTATTCTGTATTCCACCAATAGTCTTGATGATTAACTACCTCTTTGTATTACGTCTGGTCTTCCATTGTCTGTGGATCAGCCATGGTCTATTTATTTGTTATATTTTTTATGAGATTAAACCTTTAGGTGTGGCACTGTCTGCTGCAAGAAGGAAATCATTTATTTTACTTATTAGATCTTATTTAATGAAAGTATCTATTCTTGTGAAAAATCTGTATTCTGAGGGATTCCAGGTCGAAAATACCAGATAGCCTTTGAACAATGCAAAAGTTAGAAAATGTCAGAAATATAAGACATAGCTAGCAAAGAAGTTAATGGTTTGTACTTGCATAAGTGAAATGTGGATATGAAAGAATATATTAGGTCAGTGAAAATGGATTCCATTTAAATCAGTGAATGCTTAAAATAGTAAACACTGATTTATCAACCCATTAAGAGCAAAACCTTAAGATCCCAAAGACATGGAACAGCATTTTTTTTTTTTACCAGTGAAAAAAATGCTTGGCCGTTTTTGGGACTTTGCCATTTCCTCCACTGTGGTGTGATCTTGGCATTGGTATATTTAAGTAGGGGGATTTGAACTTTTTTTGTGTGTGTGTGTGTGTGTGTGTGTGTGTGTGTGTGTGTGTGTGTGTGTGTGTGTGTGTGTGTGTGTGTGTGTAACAGCAATTTTTTTCCCTGGGAAAAAATTGCTGTTCTGTGTGTTTGAGATTGTAAGGTTTCATTCTTAATGCCTCAATAAATCAGTGTTTGCTATTTTAAGCGTTCACTAATTTAATATACACCAGTGAAAATAATGGATCATTTAAGGAAAGGAACCTTTTGAAATATCAGGTTTCACAATAGCAAGTTCTAAAATGTTTAGATTGAATAATCAAAAATCCAGTCTGACAGTGTGTAAATATTTGTGTGTACAATATAACAGGTAGCATGTTATAGAACCAGAAAAACTGTAGAGGAAATTCCTTTACTGTAATAGGTACTTATTTGTTTATCAGAAGTATTTTGTATATAGTAACTGTCTAATTTATTATTATTAAGGTTATATTAGTTTTTTCATGTTCTTTCATGACACATTAAAACCAGTAATATTGTTTTAAACAAGCATTTTCATCACTATAAATGACATATTCCTCTGTACTGTGATGATATGCTGCATGTGTATATTATATTAACACTGTACTTATGTAAAGGGTACAACTTTCACTGTACTATAATTAGGATGACCACAAGATGCCACTAAATAGAGATTAGTACCAAGTGTCTTAAGTCTACAGATGTCTTCTTTTTCGTCTTCCTACTGCATTCTTCGTTCCTTTTCTTCTTTTCATTATTCTATTTTTAAAAGATAATGAGCATAAAAGCTACATGGAAATGTTTTAAAATTAAATAGATTAATTTTAAATGTTCTAATTTTGTGTTTTGCTGTGTTTCTGTTGCTTGTTTTACCATTCTAAAAGTTCACTTCCTGTAAATGAGGGTTAAAGTTCAAAATGCAAAATACATTTCCTGCAGCACAGGCAGCTTGAACATGGAATCTAGACTTTTATAAGTTGAAAAATAGCTTGAGGTATAACATTCAAAAGCAATGTAGCCAACACTAGGTGTGAGAAGGGAGTGAAAAGAAGCAGTTACTGTAAAAACAGTCAGTAATGATGATGATAATAATAATAATAATAATAATAATAATAATAATAATAATAATACATTCTTTGAATATGAGCATAAGTAATGAACAAACACCACACAAGTTAAACCTTTTAAAGGAAAGTGAAGTAATGTATATAAATGATTTGCATGCAGCCAAAATCACTCAACACTACACCCACTGCACATAAAGCTTATCACATACACCAAATTCACCAGATAGAATAACCAAAAAAAAAACAAATTACTTGAAATTTATCACATTATCACATAACACCCAAATTCACCAGATAGAATAACAAAAAAAAAAAAAACAGATTTACTTGAAATTATGTAAAGAAAGTATATATAAATTAAGTGGATTAGTTAAACATGTTAATATACACCCTCACACCCACACTAGTCTCTGTTAGAAAATAATGTTGGAGAAGATTCAATTAAAATAATATATATATATATATATATATATATATATATATATATATATATATATACAGTATTTCAAATACTGTCAGTACATACTCCCACCACCACCACTGCTCTCTATGTTTGAAAATAATGTTAGAGACAATTAAAATAAAATAATAAAGGAACTTATAAGTGATAGTAATAATAACATATATACACTATTTTAGACACTATAGAAAAGGTATTTTGATAAAGTATAAACATTGTTTCTTTGTTTTACCTTGTATTTGATGATTAAATGTAATAGATGACAAAAATGAATACCTGTGAGAAAACTATTTAGGAAAAATAGAAAATGAGAACAACATTACTTTTCAATATTTTTTTTTACTATTTTTGTCCTTTCAAAGACCAGCCATTTCTTGTTGCTTGTCTCTTTAAGCTGACAAGAGACCAAGCCATATTTTCTGACTGATTAAAATGTTTCTTTTTCTGAGAAAAGTCCATTGCATCTTGTATAGAATTAAAAGTTTTCTGACCTTCTTGTAAAAAAAACCTAATTCTGGCTGGAAAAATTAGTTGATCTTTAATGTTTAACTTCGTTAAATCTTTTATGACTGGAATACTTACTTTCCTTTTGGTCATAACAGATGCAGTATACTCATTGTCAAACCTGATAGTATTTTTATTTATTTTTATTGAAGAATTAACCCAAGAAATCTTCAGTACCAGGTCCTTGCCTTTGCTGGAGAGAAAATTTACAATAATACATCTGGGGACTGGAGGATTTTTCTTCAAAAAAGAAGTCAAAAGAGATCTATGGGCTCTCAATACTGAAAGAGAACGTTACTGGTAGATTTAGAATTTTAGGTATCCAGTTAAAAATTGCAACATATTCTCCCTTTCTTCCTTTTTTGGTATCCATATATCCTAATATTATTTCTTTTAAACCTACTTTCTAGGTCCTCTATTTTCTCCATAAGGAAAGTATTTTGTTTTAACAGGAATTCTGTGTCATTCTCACTCTCTGCCATTCTGATATCCCAGTCATTTAATGTGTCTTCTACTTCTGAGATCTGAACAGATTGTTGTTTTATGACCTCTTTTAACATTTCTCTTTGTTTCTTGGAATCTTCTTTTATATTGTCCATTTTGATCTCAAGTTTATCAAATTTTACAGAAAGCTCCTTGATATTGCCCATTATAGACTGTAGTTCCTTTTTCGCCAAGTTGTCTTAAGAGTTCACTTTTGATTGGCTCATTCTGCCAGCAGTAAATAAAACTTCTGACAGGAAAAGAAAAAAACAAAGAAAACATAAAAACTTGATTTTTGTTTCAAGTAGTTCCCAAATTTGTTTAAAAGACCCAAAATGTATAAGAAAATAAGTATTGTTAACTTTGTGTAATAAAATCCTGTCAGAAAAAAAAAAGAAAAGAAAGCAGAGTTAAGACTTTGTGCTGTTAACAGTTTGCCATCTCAGCCACACCCCCAAGGTTTGTTTAATTCTTCATATCATCAATGAAACTGGTATGAAGAATTTGCTCCTATCATTGCTGCAACATTTTATTGCTATTAATATAGTCATTTTTACTTATGGCTATAATTCTGTAACTGAGCATTATAAGAATAAAAAGCATAATACAAAGCACATCATCCAAGCTTTCAGAACATGACGAGTTAAAGAAATATGCATTACAGTGCAAGCTGTTTCAGTCAGTACTTCAATTCACAAATGTAAGCAAGTGTTTTTGCACACTCCATATCCTCATCAAAGGCTGTGTAGCACAAACATTGTGTAGATAAATAACAGATCACTGTTTGAAAAGATAGCAATTATAACTAGTTTGTATACTTCTAGTTAAGTCTGTCAGGATTCTAAATTGAATTATTTAACAGACTTGGAGCATATGTGTGTTGAAACTTCATTATGCAGGAAAAGGTTTATCCTTTAATAACTATCCAAGATTAAAGTAAACAGGGCTTGAGATTATTTACTAATTCACTAAAGTTTAATCACTCAGGCTTCAGACCAGTTGTTTTACATTAAGAAGGTTCGTGGTCTGCACTGTTGTGGCAGGACAGGTAGCTTACATCCTTCTAAGTTGGGAACTGCTGATTGAAGGCTCAGTGTCTGTTATTCTAAAAGTGTATTAATTCTGGTTGAAGTACTTGGTTCAGGCCAGTCATTTTACATAAAGAAGGTTTGTGGTCTGCACTCTTGTGGGAGGAGAGTCTGGACTCTGCCCTTCTGAGCTGAGAATTTCTGGATAGAGGCTTATAGTGCCTGCATATTTGAACTGTTTCTTAATGAAATTGGTGTGCCTTGTTTGCTGTCACATAAACTAGATTCAGGCCTGCTGAATCTAGCTTTGTTCATATAACTTGAGCACTAATCCAGGCCTTCTTTTTTGGAGAAGGTTCCCCTGCATCCCAGTGGCAGGAGTGTGCAGTTAGAACTTGTCTGATTGAAGACTACAGAAACAGGGCTCAGTTATGAGATTTTTTTACTGGTTAATTAGGTACTTTGTTTAAAAGCCTTTTCTGATTGCTTGTAGTCATCTAAAGCTGTTATAAGTGTAATTTTTACTGTTTGTAGTCATTTAAAGCTGTTTTAAGTGTATTTTTTACTGTTTTTGCCTTATCTTTTCAAAAAAAAAATTCCTTGTTTCCCACCTTTCTAAGTTAGTATAGTCCAGTTTTCAGGCTAGTGTTGAATTCAGGGCTGTGTTACATGTTTCTGAGTTGCCCATATCTTACTTGGATAGAAGGAGGTTTCTCTGTTCACTTGTGAGAGAGGGAGCTTTGAGCAGCCATCTGTCCCTGGAGGAGTGATTCCAGCCCAGAAGCTAGTAATTTATAGGCCATTTTGGGCTAATTTCTATCTCTTTCATTTCCCCGTTTGCACAGTTTTGCACGTCCGGGCAGTGCCGGTTAGCTAGGGCTAAATTATTCCCAGCTCCACCAAGTCTCCTCTTCAGTTTTTCCCTTGAAAGTAGTCTAATTCTAAACTTAAGCACTTAAAAAGCATCCCACAGTCCAGCACTTACTCAGACCTAATAGCAAGCACTAATATACCCCAACACTTGATTTTCCAGCAGGGCAAGGCTCTTATTTCATCCCTCACCAAGCGACTAAGCAGCACACCCTACAATTCAGGCATGACCAAAGGGCAATTTCAGGTATACTCTCCAGTCCAGCTGGTGAACCTGGGTATCCTGAGGCAATGTTACAACTGCCTCATGTACACAGAAAACTCTCTCCTCCTACCAAAAAACATTAACACATGCGAGAGATGCAATTCTATAGCTAAATTGGAGGCTAAGCTCTCTCCACCGAAGACTGAAACAGGCAGTCATGAGGAGAAGGTTAACACTTGCACCACACCTCCAGACTCACATAGACATACTAAAACAGCTCTGGCAAAAAATACACATAAATACACAAAATCATACTCGGAGGCTCTAAATAAAAACCTGCAAAAGCATCAGTGACCTCCAAAGCAGACACCCAAAAAACCTGCACCTCCCATCACAAACCAGACAGCACATAAAACATAAAATCAGTGTGCCACAGAATCAAAGCCCTTAAGCTGAAATAATATACCTAACACACTAGTAATAGGCAACTCTATGGTCAGGCACACTGATGTTCCACTCACTAGGCTGGACAAGGAGAAGGTCACTCCAGAAAAAGTACAAATATGACTCTGTCATTGTTCAGGTTTGTGTGAATGACCTGAGATGTACCTCCCTGGACTACATGAAAAGAGACATGGAAGAGCTCTCTGATCATGTAGCCCAGGCGGGTATGATTCTGACCCTGAGTAGCATCCTGCCCTTACCAAGAATAATACCGCAGAATAAAGAAAAAAATGATCAATTTCAACAATTGGCTAAGCTTCTGGTGTCATTCAAAGGGGATCCAGTGCCTGCCAGCCTGGAACAGCATGCTCAACAAGCCTCGTTGCTTCGCAAGAGATGGCTTGCACCTGTCATCCCTAGGCTTTCGAATACTGGCCAAGGCTCTTGCTGCCCCCATAGTGCCTTTTTTAGGCAAGGCTCAAAAGTCAAACCCACCTCCGTAAACAGATAAAAAAATGAGGGTTATGCTACTCAACGCCACGAGTTTAAATCTCAAAATGCACATGCTCAAAGCACTCCTCAGTATGGAGAAAGCCGACATCTGTGCAGTAACTGAAACCTGGTTCAAGGCTCCACAGAGTACCCAGCACTACCGGGCTACAGCTCATACCACACATTTCAACCACAGAACATGGACCTAAACACAAAAGGGGAGAGTGTATACATATTCATCAGAGATACCTGTACCTCCAGGTTAGTGGTGCAGCATGATACCTCTGAGATCATCCATGTGCAGCTAACATCGAGTAAATCTGCAGTGCAAATTGTGGCCTGCTACAAATCACCCTCCATGACCCAGGACCAGCACTCAGCCTTTCTGGAGACACTGGAAAACATAAAGGTCCTACCGAACACCCTGATATTGAGCGATTTCAATTACCCTACTGTTAACTGGGAAAACCACTCAAGTACAAACTCCCAGGTCCAGCACTTCCTGGAATTTATCAACTCAAATGCCCTGGATTAGATGGTAAACTCCCCTACCAGAGGTGAAAACATATTGGACCTGGTCCTCACCAACATGGGCAACAGGTGTTCCGCACCACAGGTCAACCCATCACTGGTTAGATCATACCATAAACTAATCACTCTGGATGTCCACATCACCACCCTCAACCAAGGAATCCACAGTGAAAACCTTTTCTATAGCAAACTTCACCTTACGTAAGACAGAGGTGGTAAGTTTCACAGACCCCATGCTAAAGGATAACATTGTCTAAGATGCAGGAACCTTTACAAATGCACTCTATGAGCACCTACAAAGATGCATGGATCATGCCATCCCTAGCAAAACCATGACTCACTCCTCTAAGAGAAGGAAACCAGTCTGGTGGACCCCTGCCATAAACAGGCTATACAATAGAAGGAGGAAACTAGTTCAGAAAAAAAGCAAATCCCAAGAAGTAAAGACATCCCTGATAAGTATCATTAAGAAACTAAGGTCCCTCATAAAATTATCCAAGGCTAACTTTGAAAGAAAAATAGCCAAGGATTTGAAAGATAACCACCAAGCCTTCTTTAGCTATGTCAAGCATTTAAGTGGCAACAAGCAGATAAGCTCTGAGCTAGTGCAAAATAGCACACCATATACTGAACCTACTGATATTGCCAACATCCTGGCAGAGAGATTCAGTGCAAACTTCACCTCTCTCACCCCCAAAAGGACCCACAATAATACCAGAAATGTGTAGTGTCCCAGAAATCACAGATGCACAGGTGAAAACAGCCCTTTCAAAAGCCAAAAGCACAGCATCAGTGGGGCCAGATGGTGTCCCAGGCTGCGTCTTGCATGAACTCCAGAAGGAACTAACCCCTACCTAAACACACTGTTCAACCTCAGCCTCTCCACAGGCTGCGTGCCCATAGAATGGTGCACAGCAATGGTTATTCCGCTCCACAAAGGAGGGGCCACAACTGACAGTGGTAACTATCGCCCCATAAGCCTGACTAGCCCAAACTGCAAGGCTATGGAGCGCATCATCATGGAACTCGTTAACAAAGACATTGGGAACCTCCAAACATTTGACCCAACCCAGTTCAACTTTGTTAAAGGCAGATCATGCCTACTAAATCTGGTTGACTTCTTCGAGACAGTCACCAAGGTCATAGATGAGGGGAAGGTGGTTCACACAGCCTACCTTGACCTCGCCAAGGCTTTTGACACCATTCCCCACTTGGGAATTATAGAAAAACTCACCATCCTGAACATAAACCCCTACGTCACGAGATGGGTTGCCAACTGGCTTACAGACAGAACTCACACGATAAGAATAGCGGGTTCCAGGTCCGACTCTAAACCAGTCACAAGTGGTGTCCCACAAGGCTCAGTCCTGGGACCCCTACTCTTCGGCATATACTTCTCAGAAGTACAGTCAAACAGAGGAGGACTATGCCTAACCAAATTCACCAATGACTGCAAACTGGGAGCCATAATTAACTCTCCGTTTGACACGGACATTCTCCAAAAGGGACTTACTGAGACGGACACCTAGTGTCAAAGTCATGGTCTCAAGCTAAATGCCAAAAAATGCATAGTCATTCTCTTTGGGGAAAACAAAACACCCATGAATTACCACATAGCTGGCAGCCCCCTTAATACAGAAGAGGTAATAAGAGATCTGGGGACCCAGGTAGATTGTAATCTCTACTTTGACAATCATATTGCCAAAGTAGTTAGGAAATCCTTCTATGTAGCCCATCTAATTACTAAAGGGTTCGCATCTAGAAATAAGATGTTATAGTGCCCCTCTACTCATCACTCATCAGACCCATCATAGACTACAATGCCGCATTTGGGATGTACCTCACAAGACACTTCCAATAGCTGGAAAGACCACAAACGTATCTCACCAAGAGGATTACTGGCCTCAAACATATGTCCTATGCAACCCGACTGGAAAAACTCTGGCTGTATTCAGTGGCATATTGCTTACTCAAAGGTGATCTCTGCCTGACTTACAAGGCCATGTCCAACTCAGAATTGATGGACATGCTCCACCTAAAGAAATCCAAGTCACTGCGAGCCACTCACTCTAGTGAGCTAAAACTCACCACAACAATAAATAGAACATGCTGGAGGGATAGATTCCTGTCACAGAGACTCCCCATGCTTTGGAACAAAATTCCTAACTACATTATGCAGAGCCCCTTACTAACACTCATCAAGAGAAACCTTGACAAGTGGATGGGTAACAGAAAATATACCCCTGTGATCATTTCATTGGCTCTTCTTGACAGAGGCTCTGTTAATTAATCAATGGGGCGACGAAAACTGACACACTCTGGCTAGGCTTATAAACACCATCGGACAGATAGCCTTGTACCTACCTATGAAAATATGATCCTATGAACCTAAGAAGAGCAACAGACCTATTATAGCAATAAGAGTAAAAACATTTGTTGCCTATATTTAGGTTACATAATAGGAAATATTCTTATAAGATCCAGTTACTCTCTAGGTACTAGCACTTAAAATCTGTCTGTGCTATCCCAGTCATAAATATAACAAACTGATAACAATGTGCCAAAAAATAAAACAGGACAAATAATTGTAATGAATTACTGAGTACTTTTTAATGGCTTGACTCTATAAAGTAGAATATCTCCTAGACAATCATGTGGAATACAGCAGCAAGTTAGGCTAGATGCAGTGGTATAACATCATTATAGCTACAGTGCTTATTATTAACTGCACTTTAAAACTAACATGATATAGCTAACCTAATTAAAAAATTAAATAATGCATTAAATAAAAAAAATGCTTTAATACTTTGTCCGACTGCCTACCAATTGCCTGCCTTCCTTTGATATCTTTGATCCATTCCGTCTTCCTCAGATGAGAGATGAATGAGGGAGTCCATGCTTAAGGTTTCCTACTTGACACAAATCCCCAGTACCTGTGGCAACTGTCAAACCCACAACACCTGTGGCAGTTGATGGGGTTGACCATAATACTGGCTTCTGAAGAATGCCGACCTGAAACTGCCATACCTGGCACACACTGTAGAGTGTGAAGCTTGGCTGCATAACCTATCACAGCTAACTGGTGAGCTGGCATCTGGATCAAACAGATCATAGAATCTTTGACCCCATACAAAAGCTGAATACTTCTGAGTCCTAATTTATAAGACACATATACCTGGGACCAATTCAGGAAAATATGTAGTTTTCACAGGAAGCTGAGAAATCTATGACAGAAGTAAAATGACACATGGGATTGTTATATCAGTCTGACAAGAATGAATAAAGGTATAATAGGCAACATGCAGAACTGGCAGGTACAATAATAACAAAATGGAAACGTTGGGAATAATAAATGGTGTCTCTCTGCACAAATGTGTCATGGAAGCTTATGCAGAATTCTGTGCATAATTAAAAGAATATTATCTCTGCAGATCATAGACATTCTAAAGTGAGCAGGGAGAAAACACCTGCAAAGATGCAAAGCCTGCCCCAAGAAACAAAAACATGAATTTTATCATAATAATGAATATACCACCAAGGAATTTTGCAGCATTTTTTAGGAACTGCATTAAGTCTGAGGGGTAGCACTTTTGAGACAGATGTGCAAAGTCTAAGATTTGGAATGACTCTGAAGTTCAATTAATTAGTTCTTTCACAAAATGACTGTGGGTGCTTGTATAAGCCTTCTAGAGGACAGCAGGTAAGTCAAAAGTATTGTATGTGAGTGTTCTGGGAATGTGCATTAATCCAGGAATAGACTGGAGAGATATTAGGCAAATGTATTAGGCAGCTAAATTAGGAACAAATAGAAGAGATACAAGGTAGATAGACTAAACAAGAATGCAATAAAACTTTAATTAGGGATTAAATGAGTATGTGAGAGAGATCTTAAATGAATGTAATATTGGGCTAAATGAGGAAGAAATGAGACAGATGTTAATAGATAAAGAAGAGAGTTAAATCAAAATTCATGTGAGGGGATAATAGACAAATGTAATACAGATCATCAGGAACTTTTTGGAGAAACATTCAACAAGTGCGGAGTGGAGTAAAATTAGGAATTTATGGAAAAAATACTAGGCAAAAGTAACAAATAGTGCAAGGAAATAGGTTACTGATTAAAGTTGGTCTCCCTTTTATCCACCAGGGAGTAAAAATATTAAGAATTTTTTCCACACTGTTGCAGTGTGTATTTTGACTATTTAGGCCTGTTGCTGAATTTTTAGCAACATTTTTAGACTAATATCCATACGGGAATCAATATTATGGGAAAGAGAATAATTAGTAAGGAGACAGGTGTAAACACTTTGAATTCCATATGTTCTGGATTAACTTATTTCTGAATGGACACAGTGCGAACCTTGTTTTATTATTTCTGTGTAATTCAAGTTTTATACATCATACTTGATAGGAGTACACCATACCCATATCTATATCATCACCACTGTGGTATTTCTCCCTTGCCTTCCTAGGGGTAAACTAATCTCATAGACCCCAGACACCTGAATAACTTCACCACACCATTTCCACAGATAAGTCATAAAACCAGTTAAAACTTAAAAAGATCACAAACTCTGATGAACCTTAATTTGTAAAATCCCTCACTAAATCCCTCTTTAAAATAAGCTGCAATTCCCATGTTCTTTGTTTAGGCTTGATGCTTCATCATCTAGGACCCACTTAGTTACTTGCAGCTTATTCCTCCTGTCTAAGGAGAAGGGAGTACACTTTTGTAAAGTTTTTCAGCCTCCTGTGAGAAACAGGTGTGACTATCCTGTGTCATAGTTACATTCTCTCAAAAGCAGGTCAACATAGCTGATCTGGTGGCACAGAGAGATAAAGCCTTGTCTATGGTTTAAGTCCCTCAGGTTTGATTAGCAGCTTAGGTGACTGAGAGAAGCAGGAGGGGATGGGCATGCCTGTCCTGGGAGGGAGTGCTTTTGTCAATGATGCCCTCTGAGGGCAGGCATGGAGGGGAGTTGCCACCTGGACAGAGTTTGAAAAGTGTGTGGTGGGGGGAGGGAAAGTCTTTAGAGCATAAAAAAATAATCCTTTTGATGGATGCACAAATGGCCAAGCCTCCAGGACACCTTTAGGATCCATGATTAGCCCCAGTAAAATACTTGAGTAGTTTGGGAGGTAGAAGAACGACAGGTAGACTCTCTAAACATGTGGGGCACTAGGGGATGAGCTGGTACTATGAGGTCCTAAGTGGCCAAAAGAAAGAACATGTCCACCTCTTTTGCTTAACATTCCTGTTCTCTCCAGGGTTCACATGACACATGATCCTCCCTTCACCTCTAATCCAGGCATCTAACTCCAGGCTTACCAATCAGTTTACTTAAATGGAGATTGGGGAGACCAACACAATGTAATCTGTTACCAAATACCCTTTAATTTTTTTCTGGTGCATGATCTGTAAGGCAATGGAACAGTGGTCATTTATGAACAATGTATGGTACTTTTTGTGATTCCTTACACAAAATAGAATTCTGCAGAAAGAAAGTTATTGCACAGTTTAAAAAAAAAATTGTATACGACATAGGAAAATGAAGTAATATGGTGCTTGTGAATTATATCCTACAGAGGGTTGTAGGCCATAGCAGCTCTTCAATCTCTAGGCAAACATATTATGCCAGTCTTTGAGGAGACTATATTGTGAGTAAACAAAGTGGTAAAGGACTGAATTAGTCATAGCATGCTGTTTGCTTGTAAAGGTCTATGAGTGGGTTAATAAGAGAATCAAAAATGAATGATTGAATGAATGAATGAAGTTTTATTAGGTGCTTTGAGTGGCTCTGCTTTATGGCAAGGGTGCACAAGTAGTATGTTCCATGTTAGGCATGCATAAGGAAGGAGGAATTCAAGAAGAATGCAAAGCATTCAGGCCACTCAAGCCATAGGTATGCACAGCACATTATATAGTGTGGGGGAGGGATTTGTACTGTAATACAAAGGTGCAGGGCACTGAAGCTCTATGCTCCTCAGTGGGGAAATATGTTACACTGTAACTGCCTATAGCAGTGCAGCAGTGAGGTACAAGTGGCTACATAGTGCACTAGATGCTTATGATATAGGAAGTGACTATCCAATTGTGCACTACATGACAACAACATGCTTCCTACATTTGAATGATACTATGGATGCAAGGGGTATTTTCTATTATGTCCATGTGCCCAGCAAGGAAACACTGCATAAGTAGTAATTATCAGCACCAAAATGCTCTGAAATAGATATAGAATATAAGATTTTGAATGCATGTATGTATGTTGGCATAGCTGTAGCATACAAAAGATGGAAGTGACAGGGGCATATGCCACATGGCTGTTGTAGGTAGGCTTGCATATAGGACTTGGTTGTTTAACTTACAAACAAATCTGGATTGGATTGTGCTTCTTTATCCTTTCCTACATTCTACTTCTAGATGTATCTCATTTTGACCTTACAATTTGACAAAATGGGGCACACTTCACAGCTTTAAGATACCTTTTAAATGTCCCTGTAATGACGCTGCTTTTGTAACCTTTGTAGCATAGTTTATTATTACTACTGTGTGCTGATGCCTACTGCTAAGTTTTATTAATGAGTCCATTATGTCCACAGCAATATATTTAAATGGTACTTCTATGGTAGGCATTTGGGATTAAAGAACAATTATATGCCACATGGGTTCTGGTTTCTGACATTTTTGGACAAGAAGGGCAAAAGTTTTCTACATCTTTCATTTTCCCTGTCCTATAAAATCTAGCTCGTACTTTTTCCTTACAGATTGCATCCCTGAGTGACCTCCCAACATAGACCTAGGAAACAGCTCCTTTACTACTCGACATTCATAATCTGACACTGGCAACTAATTTTTAATGCCTTCTCATAGTTTTCTTACTGTATGAAAATCATTCTTTTAGCTCAAAACTAGGATAAGATGGAAGGGGAACATTCCGTTCATTATCTTCACCCTTAACCTTGAAGAGGTATCTTATCATACCCTTCTTAAAGTATCACATCCTCATTGTGCTTTTCTAAAGTTTACATGACTTAATCTGTAAGTCCTCTAACTAGAATTACTTTCTTCATTAACATGCCTTGAGATAGAAGGTCTTTTTTCTTCCTCCCAAGTCATGGTAACTGCCTATTCTTCCCTATCTTCCCCTATAAAGGCAAGTTTTAAACAAAAATCACCCTTCGATCTATAGTGTCTGCTATTAGTACAGACCTCTTGATTGTTCTATTTTCTTTCAGGTTGTTCGTCTTCTACCATAGTGTAAGCAGATACCACTTTCTTATTTTTACCTTTTCCCTCTGTTGCCCTTCCACTACAAAAGTTATCTCAAAATAAACTGTATCATCACTCTTACTTTCTGTTGCCCTTCCACTACAAAAGTTATCTCAAAATAAACTGTATCATCACTCTTACTTTCTTCTTACCTTACAAATACCAGCTGTGGACAGTCCGTATTATTATCAACTTTCTGCTTAACACCAGCAGAACTAGACTCAGAACAATGTATTTTCCTCTGTAGCTCACTTTTAGTATTCATTTTGTTTTGTTGACACTCACTTGTTTGTCGGAGTTGCTGTGCTAGAACAACTAGTATCTGCTGATTTCTGTATTGTACTGAGCATTTTCATTTAGTTAATCTTCAGTTCCTCAAATGCTATCTCTTAACTGTTTTAGGTTTCCACTGTTCTATGATTAGCACATGCTTCTAAGAACATATAGAATGATTTTTATTAACTATAATACAATTCCAACCTTGTTTGTAGCTTATATTCCAATTCCAGTTACCTGGTTTTGATCCAAGATGTGTTTATGAATGCCTCTGTCTTATTCTATCTAACTATTTTCACATTTAACAGGTGTATCAGACTCCTGCTGTACACCTTTCTTAACTATATTATTCTGCCACACTATGTCTGATGATTCTCCCCCTTCTGACATTTTCCATAGTGCTTTATAATGGGATAAGTATGTTTCCTAATATTACATCTTAAGCTCACTCAGAATTTATAGTCACAGTGCATAACACTTTTCCTAAAATTGCCTGTTCATTTTGAGGTTTATGTATGAATTAAAATGAACTTCACCTTTTGGATGCTAATATTCTTATATTTCCACTCAAGGAGATACTTAAAAGAGGAAATCATATTTGCAGAACGTAACATGACTTCAATCTCCCTTCTTTCTAAAAACATAATGTCTTTCACTAGCCAACCTGTAACATTATGACATAGTGATGACTCAATTATTCTAGAGTGTTTTACTAGTACTCCATAGAAATGTATTTATGAATGTATTAGTCTTTTGAGTTTTAGTAACACAGAATTTGGGAATATGAACCCCCCCGACGTGCATATGAAACATTAGTGTTTTTGCAGTAGAATTTGTATACTTTGTCTAATTTAAATGGCTTTATTGATCAGGTATCCATACAATAAATGCAACTTCCAAATACGTTAAATAAAGATATTTAAATGACAGCAAAAATAAATGTCTACTCTTCAGATCAAGAAATTATACATTATCACATTTAAAAAAGTCCAGAACTCTAAAACCAAGGAGAAAAAATATATAGTGCATTGTCCCAGCAGTGCAAGAATATTGACCAATACCATTCATTTTTACATTTGCTGGAATTTTAAGATATATTTCTTGAAATCTTTTGATGTAACAGTGCACATCTGTAGGAACATCCCAGGGATGGATTTTCTTCCAGTAACTAAAAATTAAGATCAGCCATAACATTTGACTACTTCTGAAGCCAACCTCCCAGCTACTCCCCATCTCAAACATCTTACTGGTATTCCCAGAAGCCAGCAGTTTGTCTTAAATGGTTGGCAATTCTTGTTATAGTGGCAAATGTTGATAGAAGATACATTTATTACTGCTCTTTTAGATTTGTAAGCAGATAAATCACTTTTAAACATTGTGTTATTAACTAGTAATCATTCCACTAAAGTTACTAGCTTATCAGATTTTACTTGTAATAATATTTTTGTGATCACTTCACAGCACCATTTTTGTTATAATACTAGGTAATCAAGTTTCTTGTGATCACTTTGTATCATCCATTTCCTTATAATGATAGGAGTTCAAATTTCATGGATTCACTTTGCAGTACTCATTTTCTTACAGTTCGTGGTCATACTCTAGTAAACCAGTATGCTGTCAACATTTATAATGTTTTATCTTAATGTTGTTATCAGGTTCAAGCCAAAGTTTCAAAATATGTTTTAAGTCATGCATGTGTATGCTTTCTAAGCTTAACTATATTTTAAAGATCCAGTTATGTAATTTTATTGCTTGTACTCCATGGTTTATATAAGCCTTAACCAGTATTTCTTTCTTATGTTGATAATAATTAATTTAATCATTTTCTTCTGTGTCCATAAGCATTTAGTAGCTCTACTGTCAGCCACATTGGCAATTTTTTTATCCAGTCTGTTTTGTTGCAGTTCTTTTATGGCACATTATTTAAATGTTACCAAATAGAACTCCAGGCCATCCTCCCTGTTTTATCTCTTTATAGGCTGTATAGTCTTTAGGTTTATAGTTATGTTGTCCAACATACCTACCAGCTGCTGTAGTTGCACAAGCATTTGTTCAGTCTTTATAAGTCCATAATGTCTGTGGTCATTTGGATACTGCATCATACAACTAGTATAGCTTTGTGCAGTGGCAGTATCATAGACAATGAGGTTTATTTGAGGTGTAATTATTGCTAATTATAGGGAATTAGTAGACCAATGTGGTTTGCACTTAGCAACATGAGTAGCTGAAAATTAGAAACTCTGTAGGCTACTGCCTGCATTCTCTACCAGTGTAAGTCCAATGAGACTTTGGGGAAGTATTCCTACATAAAAGCCATTTTGCCAGGAAGACTGCATGATCCAACAAAAGAAAAAAAATACCTGCCCTGTTGGCTTCCATTTTGAAACAAAACAGACGTAGTACCTTCAGTTACTTCAGCAGTGTTCAGTCCCCACAGATCCTCAGGGATACAAACTGTCCTTTGAAAAAAAAAAAAAAAACTAGAAAAATCTAACCTGTAGGCCACTTCCAGGCCTACTTTATAGGTTCATAGGTTCATAGGTTTATACTAGGCTATCTGCCCTAAGGCATTTATAAGCCTAGCCCAAATTTTTGTGGCTTACGCCACCCCTTATATGAAAAAATACTGTGCCCATTAGTTTGTTGTGCCTCTGTCCAGCAGTGACACAGAGATGATTCCCGGGGTAAACCTACGATCTCCCATTCACAGGTCTAGATTTCTCTTGAACAGAGTGAAGGTCTCTGCCTCACATGGACCGGATTTTATTCCACAGCATAGGGAGTCTCTGAGTGATATCTATCCCTCCAGCACGCCCTATTTATATCCGTGCTAAGGTTTAAGTCGCTTGCTCTAGTGGTTTTGGTGGATTTGGATTTTTGAGGTGGAGCATGTCCATTAATTCCGGGTTGGACATGGCCTTGTATGTCAGGCACATGTCACCTCTGAGCAGACAGTATGCGACTGAATACAGCTGGAGTTTCTTCAATCTGGCAGCATATGACAGATTTTGGAGTCCCTTTATTCTTTTGGTGAGGAACTTTTGGAGTCTCTCCAATTGCTGCAGATGTCGGGTGAGATACATCCCGAATGGGGCATTGTACTCGATCATTGGTCTGATAACTGAAGAGTACAGGGGGACAATGACCTCACTAGATCTGGATGTGAATCCCTTCATGATCAGGTGGGCAATGTAGAAGGTCTTTCTAACCACTTTAGCAATGTGAGTGTCAAAAGAAAGGCCACTGTCAACCTGGGTCCCCAGATCCCTGATAACCTCTTCTGTGCTTAGTGGATTGCCACCTATATGGTAGCTTGGGGTTACCTTGTTTTTCCCGAAGGGTATGACTATACATTTTTTGGCATTTAACTTCAGGCCATGGCTCTGGCACCAGCAAGCTGTTTCCGTGAGTCCCTTCTGAAGGATATCCGTGTCCGATGCACTTTCCACTATGGCGCCCAGTTTGCAGTCGTCTGCAAACTTTGTCAGCCAAAGTCCTCCCATGTTGGCCTGTACTTCTGAGAAGTAGATGCCAAACAATAGAGGCCAAGGACCAAGCCTGTGGGACACCACTTGTGACCGGCTTGGAGTCTGACACAGTGCCAGCAACTCTAACCCTGTGGGTTCTGTCCTTAAGCCAGTTTGTAACCCATCTTGTGACATATGGGTTTACATTTAAGCTGGTAAGTTTTTCTACAATACCCGAGTGGGGTATTGTGTCGAAAGCCTTTGCAAGGTCAAGGTAGGCTGTATGGACTGCCTTTCCCTCATCAATGGCCTTGGTGACTGTTTCGAAGAAGTCAACCAAGTTCAAAAGGCATGATCTTCCCTTGACAAAGCCAAACTGGGTCGGGTCCAATGTCTGCAAGTCCCTATATCTTTGTTTATGAGCTCCATTATGATCCTCTCCATAGCTTTGCAGACTAGACTTGTTAAGCTTATGGGGTAATTACCAGGGTCCGTAGGCCGCCTTTGTGGAGTGGGACCACAGTTGCCGCACGCCACTCCTTGGGCACCTATCCTGTGGTAAGGCTGAGATTAAACAGCTGCCTTATGCGGGTTTAATTCCTCATTTAGCTCGTGTAGCACACAGCCGGGACACCATCCGGTCCCATTGATGCTGTGTTTTAGCTTTAGAGAGAGCAGCTTTCACCTGCGCATTTGAGATGTCCGGGAGGCTACACTGCTGGGATAGTTATCTCTCCTTTAGGGGAGAGGGGTGAAGTTTGCACTGAACCTGTCTGCCAGTATGTTGGCAATGTCTGTGGGTTCAGTGATTTTTGTATCATTTTGGACTAATTCTGAGCATATCTGGGAGTTTCCACCCAGGTTCCTAACATAGCTGAAAAAGGCCTTATGATTGTCCTTTGAATCCATGGCAATTTTTCTCTCAAAATTGGCCTTAGTTGATTTTATGAGTGCTCGTATTTTTTTACTAATAATGATCAGAAAATATTTCTTTTATGCTACAAGAAAATATTTCTTTTATGTTACAATAAATGACAAATATCTTATCTAACTAATGCATGGTAGTTTCTGGCTATAGCTCTGTGAATATATTTCCACACTACACATGACAATACACTTGAAAGCACATATACATTTTTCACATTTAACATGTACTTTTAAAAAACAGAATATATTTTCTGATCATTATTATTTTGCAGTTCTATAGACAGGTGCTTCCACAATATACACTCCACAGGTTAGCCCCAGCTGGGTTCTCATAAATCAATGCTTCAAAGGTCTTCCTTTAGATATTCCTTTATGCAATGAATTAACTTCATGATTCTAGTTATCTAGGCTACTTTCTTTTATGTTACAATAAATGACAAATATCTTATCTAACTAATGCATGGTAGTTTCTGGCTATAGCTCTGTGAATATATTTCCACACTACACATGACAATACACTTGAAAGCACATATACATTTTTCACATTTAACATGTACTTTTAAAAAACAGAATATATTTTCTGAAGCAAAGTCAATATATCCCTCTGCATATATATATATATACATATATATATATATATATATATATATATATATATATATATATATATATATATATATATATATATATATGGGTCTACTTCTGTTGTTCAAAATACGCCTTTTTGAACAACAAAAAGCTGAGACCCACTTCGGTGAAAGTGCACTTAAACAAAACTACACTTTCATGTAAATTAGTTAACTAAAGAAAGGTACAGTGGGGATAAGGGAATATACCCTTTTCCCCACTGTAGTGCAATCTCAGATTTAGTATATAAAAGTAGAGGAGGTGTGTCTGGCATAGGGAAACACCTTTTTGCAAGGGGGCAAGCTCCCTGCACCCCCATGTGGAGGGCTGTGTCACCCACACCCCCGCTACTTATACTAGCTTTGAGATTGCACTAGAGTGGGGAAAAGGGTATATTTCCTTATCCTCACTGTACCGTGCTTCGGTTAGCTGATTTACATAAAAGTGCACTTTTGCTTAAGGGCACTTTCGCTGAAGTGGGTCTTGTCTTTCTGTTGTTTGAAAAAGTATGTTTTCAAGCAACATAATTAGATATATATATATATATATATATATATATATATATATATATATATATATGTACATGTGTGTGTGTATATATGTTTGATTACACTTCTCAATTAATTTACATGACTACTGAAACCCTTAGCATGGATTATTTTTCAATAAATGGTTGCATCATTATCAATAGATAATTCCAGCAGCCCACACACAGCTACTACATTCTGCAGTCACACCACTGCTGTAACTATCAGCGCTAATCTTTTATAAAGTAGGGAATCACATAATGTAAAAGATGTGTTTATAAGACGAAGATGTCGGCCCCTCTTTTTATTTTTCAACAGTCAAATGATCCCAGCAAATGTAATTGTATCTTCAAACTGTGGCCACTAAAACTTCAGCTGTGAAGTAGAATAATTTCCCTTTTATTCTTTTTGACATATACCTTAGACACTCCAAGTATTTTGTCATGTGATTGGGTCATTCAAGCCTTAAAACTTTATGTTTTCCTTGAGTAAATTATAACATTTCTTAAGAGTTTCTGTTTGAATTTATATGTACATATGTTTTTCCCCCCCTTAAGATTAAGATCCACAAGAAAGTCATCATTGAGTATCCTTTGGATATGCAACAAAGTTCCCCCAAATAATATTTGTCATCACTGCCTTTTTTTATTTAGATAAATAATATTATACTAAATCTTGTCTAGGTATTACTTTGTGTAATAAAATAACCTTTCCTACTAGGTTTAAAACTTTAGAAGCATTTATTGAACATAAAATTGCAAAATACTGATTATTCTGAAATTGCTCAGAATTTGCAATAAAAACATACAGGATGCTTGAATATGAAAAATTATGATATGTAAGTATATAAAACCATGGTATAAATATGATTATATCTTATTTATGTATAAAATACAGAAGTTTAAGGTAACAAATGGTTTTATAACTACATATTTACATGTTGCAAACTAAGTCAAATGATTGATGAGGTATAAAAGGAAGTGATGTCATATATATTTTAGTTCCACGGAAGTCCATTAGTATTACTGCTTGAAAGTACTTAACGTAAATACACTATTTACAATGGTGGCTAAAACGTGTTTTGAGTTTTAGTTGTCATGTTTTGGCAAGTTACTACAGATTCATTTTGGTTTGTGAATTTAGTTTGACAGCAACATAGTATTACATTTCCAGAAATGGAGTCTTCTAACAGTGTAGTTAAATTTGAATGTTTAACATGGTCACAATTGCATTCACTACTCCTTGAAGGACTGCAGTATTAGTTTCACAGTTAATGACAGTGACCCATGTGAAACCACAGTCATCACAAGAATTACACAAAGGTATCTCAGCAGAGACAACAGACTATGAACTAGTCAGCCCAACAGATAGAGAGGAAGTTATTTTCAAAGCATTGGAACAGTCAGAGAAACCATTGCTGTGTTAAACTGAAACCATGGTAAAACATTGATTTGCTGAGAACTCCTGCTGAAACCAATAATGGCAATGCCATTTTGAAAATGCTGAGAAATCACTATTAATTCATTACAGCCAAGTGCATCTTTAGTCATTTCTGCAGTTACCTCCTACTGAACCTCTAGGTTTTAATTATTGCTTGTTCATAATTGCATTAATAATTCCAAAACCATGCTACATACAAGGTATCAGAATATTTTATCTTGAAGCACACATGATGCCATTGACATTTGCATTGAAATTTGACCTCTGTCAATGAGTATTTGTTAGAACTGTAAGGTGATAACTTCAGTTGTTTAAAGGCTCAAGCCACACCCAATGGGAGGTAAAGGCACACACTCAAAAGAGCTGTACTAGCGGGCAGACCCTAGATGGCCTACTGAGAGCAGTGAATTTGGAGAGCTCTATAAACTAGTATAATAATATAGGAAAATGTTATTATTTTCAAGTTTAAAACATCAGAAATTTATAGATAAACTACTAAACTATATAACTATCAATTTTGGTGGAGATATACAAAAATTTTCCTGTCAAGTAACTTGGAGATATATTGAGTCACTGAATATGAACAACTCTAGCAATTCTCATCCAGACGCTGCTTTGAAAAAAGAACTGCAGTTGATGACATCTACCTTACAGGAACTATCTTTGAATATGGATGGCTTTAAAAATGACTTAGAAAACCTCAAATTAAATTCTCAAAAACAGACTGATACTCTTAAAGAACTATTACAGCAACACCATATAAAAATAACAAATATAGAGACTTCTCTAAATGACATTAAAGGGAGACTCAAAGAGGAAGAATTCCAAAAAGAATTTCTGCTTAAACTGAATATATAGCTGCTTAATAATATAGATGACATAGAAAACAGGGAAAGGAGAAACAGCATAAGGATCTTTGGTCTACCTGAAAACACTGAAGGAGAAGACATTATTTCATTCTTAACCTGGATTCATGATTTTTTATACTTGAAAGAGGGACTTTCATTTGGAATTAAAAGGGCACATAAAGCACTGAGGAAACCTGCTCAACAAATACTCCACCTAGATCCATAGTTATAAAATTTCTTTTATTTCTGGACAAGGAACTAATATTAAAATCTGCTTGGAGAAAATCATCTTTAAAATACAATCAAAGCCTGATAAGGTTTGGCAATGATTATTCTTCCAAAATACTAGAACAAAGGAAAAAAGTCTGGCCAAAAATAAAACTGTTGAAACAAAACAACATTGAAGAACAGCTGGCCTTTCCAGCCAAGATAAAAATACTTTTTGCCAATGAGATAAGAACCTTTAATGACTTAGAAGAAGCTACTATATTCATCAAAAACAATAACAGTGTCTATCCCATATAAAATGGGATGGATGGCCCTACTCTTAAAATAATAGAAGAAACAAATCCTCGGACTGATGCTAGATAGAAGAAACAAAAACTGATTCCAAGACAGATGCCCTAAAAATAACTCTTACAACTACATCTCTCAAAGCATCAACTGATATGGTACATCACTTGTCATCTGTTTTATTTAAAAAAAACAGAGGGATTCTTAAACAACTGAGAAACAGTAATGATTTATTCAGAATGTTCAAAGAGTCCAATAAATCTTCACAAAGGTAGGTCAAGATGGGTTGCTATTTACATTATATATAAGCCAAACAAAGCAACATATAATAAAAACATAGAAGTTTCTATTCCCCTGCTTGAAATAAATTAATACTTATCTTGTTCATTTTTCTTTGATTTTACTTATAATAATTTAATTAATTAATTAATTAATTAATTAATTAAACAATGTACCATTCATCAGAGTTCAGACTCAAATGTGACAAATTAAGATCATATATAATAGCAGTAACAGTAGAGGGTTTTGAAAAAAAAATGCTGTCATGCAGACTAATGCCTTTTTCAGTTAAAATATGATTTAGAAATGTCATGTATATCCTGGTTAAATAATAGTAGCAAGCTCTTAGTACAAATGTCATAATTATTCTGTCTAAATATAGTTAATATCAACTATGGCAGGCATCACAGCTACGAGTGCTGTTTGATCAATCCTGATGTGTGCATGGATACAGCTATGTCTGTCAGCTAGTACAAATGTCATTATTATTCTGACTAAAAATAGTTAATATCAATTATGGCAGGTATCATAGCTTCGAGTGCTGTTTGAGCAATCTTGATATGGTGTGCATGGATGCAGGCATGTCTGGCAGCTAGTACAGATGTCATTATTATTATTCTGTCTAAACATATTTAATATCAGTTATGGCAGGTATCCTAGCTTCAAGTGTTGTTTGATTAAGCCTGATATGGTGTGTATGGATGCAGCTGTGGGTTGTGGCTTGTGACTTTAGGTTTACTGATGCTTGTGTATTAGGAAGAGACATTTGGTGTTTTAGCCTGGATCTAGGGGAAGGGGGTGGATAGAACTGTGATTTGGGATATTTTGGCAGAGAATGGTTTGTTTGTAAATCTGTTGAACGAGAGGTGGGAGGGCTGTATGAGTGTATTTGTCTCTTGTTGTGGCAGCTTGTTGGGAGGTTTTTTTTTTTTTGATCTGTTGGCTCTGTGTTCTTTTCCTGGCTGTTGCCTCGCTGAAAGGGAAGGAATTTAGGCTTGAAGTTGCAGTGAAGTGAAGTTTTGCTTCAGGTGCATCGCGAGCCTGTGGTATGCAGTACACAGACACAAACAGATGCTTCCAGGTTGCTATGGTAATGGAGACAGAGTGATGATAATGCTTAATGGCTCTGAGGAGCCTCCGAGATGATTCTCAGCAATGATGTTTTTGGTTTAAAAAAAAAAATAATATAAATATATATATATATATATATATATATATATATATATATATATATATATATATATAAGGGCTGTTTTAAACCATGTGTACATATATTGATGGTCTCCCAACACTTCATTTAGCTCATTAAGTTGATTCTTGATAAACAAACAAAAAAAGAAATTATAAGCGCAATTTTATATTTAAAATGTATTTTGGTTCAAACACATTAAGGACCTACATAAGAGTGGTAGTGTGAGTTATTGTGGAAGACTAAGAGCACTTGCTCTTGTGCTGTACCATTTGCAGTGGTCTGGGAGGGAACTTGCTTGGACATGTTGGGCATATGGGGATAGCTGATTCTATGGGTGTTTGGGGTGGCCAGAAAGTGCTAGAAAGTCATCAGATTTCCTTCGTGGAAATATCTGAGGGAATGGAAAGTGTGTTCTGTAGTTCACTAGCAGAGTGGCTACTGCATGGAATAGGCTGGTAAAATGAAACAGGACAAATATTGGTTTGGATATTTTAAGAACAGCCTGGAAACACATCACATGAACTAGTGAATGGTATTCTGGCAAAACTGGATGGGCGCCCATGCTTGAAGTACTGATATGTGTGTATGTAAGGATAGAAATATACTTATAACAAATAAGAAACTAGAAGGGTCTCATAATTTAAAGTCTATGGACTGTATAAACATGCTTGGAAGGAGCTAATAAGAAGAATAAAAAATACAGCTTGTGGTGTCTCAAATAACTAAGCAGCAGCCAAAAAAAAACACAATAGTTATGTAATGTATAATTTTAGTAAATCTAGACATAAACTATATAAGCATCATATAATATGAAGCAGTCTGCTGAATTTAGATATTAAAGACAGGATTTAATAACATGGGCTTGTGTATAATAACACTACTGTCTTAACTTGTCATAAGTGACATAGACTACATTGAACATCAAGGGAAAGCATGATGATTTTCTTATATAAGTAAGTATGCATAACAAGTCATGTAATTGCTTTAACTTGAATTGTAGTTTTTGTAACCCATTTTGATTATTTATAATACTTAAGCAGTTACCAAGGTAACTAATGCTTTATACATGAAATCAAAATGACAAAGTTGTTCAAGAGAAACAAAAGAAGCCTGAACTTGAAATGTCACAGAATGTAACAATCATATTCTGAGCAAATAGTATTAAATTGACAATAGGCACTCAGTTTAATAACATGGGCATGTATATAATAACACTGCTGTTTTGACTTGTCATAAATGACATACACTATATTGAACATCAAGGGGAAGCATGATGATTTTCTCATATAAGTAAATGTGCATAACAAGTCATATAATTGCTTTAACCTGAATTGTGGTTTTGTAATACATCTTGATCATACATAATACTTAAGCTGTTACTAAGGTAACTAATGTTTTATATATGACATCAAAGTTGTTCAAGGGGAAAATTAGAAGCCTGAAGTAGGAATATCACAGTAACAATCACATTCTGAACAAATTAAATTGACAATAATCACTCAGTTTAACATTTGCTGATTATACAAAATAAAATGTTGCTATTTAAATCTAAAAACTTCATAAAATGGCAATTTATGAACATGGAAAGGGAACTTGTAATCATTAATCACAATCAGTGAATTTGTTGTTTTTAACGTATAATTTCACTAACTTTATAATAAGAAATGACAGATATGAAAATCTTTATGTGCAGGAAATGGGGGGAAGAGGAATGCACTGATAATTAAAATGCACTTTTATCAATGTATACATAAAACAAACTTGATGGTTTAAGTAAGTTAGCAACAAAGTGATTACTTAAATGCTGGCAAACAATGAGATATAACTTCTGATAAATCTAGTAAAATTCATTGTATTATAAACATTAGGTATAAATATCATTACCATCTATTTATATTAAGTAATAAGTTTTGAAAGACTTCATCAGTAAGGGTGAATATGTTAAATAACTGTGTGCTATAATCTTTTACTGAGGTTTTATATCTGATGCATCCTACTTTACTATGATTGAATTGCTTGTCATCTATCTTTCATGTAAATATTTATTGCTTATACAATAAGTCAACATTTATATTGTATTAGAATTCTGTCTAATCTACAATAGCACTGTATCTTTTCTAAATAATATAAATATTGCTTATTCTTATTACAAATATTCTCCAAATGATAATTCAACTTATGGAGCTCAGATGTTCTGGATTGTCAAGGTATGAGTGATACTCTGATGGACTTAGGTTTATCCATCAAATTAGGAATGATTTTCATTCCAATGCTAGTGCAGATCTTAGTTTTGTTAACAGTTATTAATTTAAATTTTTTTCACAAAAACATTTTTAGTATGCCTGACCAAAACATTACTTTATTTGTAAACACTTAAAGTATAAAATTGATAATTTCCTTTAAAAGCTCAAACATATAATTTATAGTTATCAGAGGAAAATGTTTAAAAGTCACGATAAAACAAAAAATACATAGTCTAAATAACCTAGGATGGATTTAACTGTATTATCTTTAAATACCTGTGGCTTAAACAATCCTAGCAAGAGATCAAATCTACTGAAATATTTAAAACTGAACAAAGCATAGATTGTCTTTCTTCAAGAAACTCATTTCAAAACAAATGACAATTACAAATGGAATCCTAAGGAATATATGATATTGGCGCAATCTACTTATAAGACAAAGACAAAAGGGGTAACAGTTTTATGGAAAACAAATGTGATTAATCCAGAAATCATTTATAAGTATGAAGATAAAGAAGGCCTTATGGCATTAGTATTTGTTAAATATAATAGAATATGGACCCTAGCCAATCTATACTGGTTCCCATGCATTGGATCAGGAACTGTTAAAAAAACACTTGGATTTCATTTCCAATAATTATAATGGTAACTTAATATTAGGAGGCAATTTTAACTGTATGTTTGATATTTCTGAAACAACAAATAAAAGACCACTGCATACTTCTGACGTATCAAAAGCTTTAAACAAGTGGGTAGAATCATTTCATCTTGTAGATACTTTCATATTTAAAGAAGATAAATCTTTGTTGCTTTTTCATCAAGATCACAGATTTGGTTCCAAGACTAGAATAGATAAAATATTTGCTTCCCATGACTTACACTCTAAAATCATTAATTTATCAATCACTCCCTGCCCCTTTTCAGACCACAGTTCATTGATACTGTTACTTCAAAATGGGTACAAACCATTATCTTTAACTCCAGAATTCCAGCATATATAACTAAAATTAAAGAGTTCAAACCTTGGTTATTATCTGAATTACAGTTCTTCTTCGATATTAATTACACCACATAGATAAATAAAATAATGATATGGGACTCATAAAAAGCTTACATATATGATAAAACCCTAACTTGGTATAAAAAATCAGAGAATGGGATTCTGAATTATTAGATCTGCATTCCAAACATTTGTCAGTAAACGCTGAAAAAATCAAAATCATTTGGAGATGAAAAAGAAAATAGAAGTATTAAACAATAAATACAATGCAATTCTAACACATACAACTAGTTTAGCTTTAGAAAAAACTAAAAAATAATGCCTTGGTCACTTCACCCAAATATCTACATAATGTATCCACAAGAATCAAAATATAATCAAAAGCTAATAACATTAACAGTATCTTCCATGAAAAGAAAGGGAAAAATGTCTTGGATATAGGTGACATTCTTGATGCCTATAGAAATCACTATATGGAACATTTCCAAAAAAAAAATATACATATTGGTCAATTAAATCTAGATGAAAAATACCCAGGAAAATTAAAACTAGATCTGCAAGCACCCATATCCTGCAATGAAATTACAGTAAAAGAGGGTACACATTTTAAAGCTCCAGGTATAGATGGCATAATTATGGAAATATGTAAACTTTTTCCTTCAAAGATACTATCCCTCTTCCATAAAACTTTATTAGAAATTCAGTCACAAGATTTAATACCACCATCTCGGAGATATTCTTTAAACACACCAATCCTAAAGGAAAACAAATCCCCAAGCCTCTGTACCTCATATAGACCTATATCATTATTAAATAATGACTATAAGATATTTATGACAATATTAACTAACAGAATGAAAATACCACTATCCAAAACAATAAATAATGAACAAACTGGATTTATATGTCATAGATACACACATGCCAATATTAAAAGGATAATTTCTCTTATAGATTATGTTAATAAAGAAAATAAAGAAACACTCATAATTGGCTTAGATATAGCGAAAGCCTTTGAGTCTCTTAATTGGGACTATTTATTCAGAATTCTGGTGTTATTTGAATTTCCTCCTTCCTTTGTTCATGTGCTAAAAAATATATATACAAATAATTTAGCGTATATTAAGCTAGGTCCTTTCACCTCTGAATCTATACATATAACAAAGGGTACAAAACAAGGATGTCCCATGTCACCAATTCAATGTGCTTTGGCTATTGAAATATTGGCAGATTCAATATGTAACAATACAAAAATCAAAGAAGTAGATGTTTTTGAATAATTCATTTCTAAAGTAATGCTCTTTGCTGATGACATATTATTAACATTATCCAATACAAAAGAGACATTTGAAGAATTAGATATTTTAATTGACACATTTTACAGGACTTTAGGACTCTATTTCAATAAATCAAAATCAAATTTGTTATTTTTAAATAAAAAAAAAAAGAATTGCAGACAAAGGCGAATCACATTATAGGGAAACAAGAATCTACATTAAAATATCTAGGAATTGAGTTTTGCAAGGATAATAATGAATTAGTCTAAAAAAAACTACAATAATATCATCAATACAATTAAAATCTCTGTGGAAAAGTGGAACAGAATAATATTAACATTTGAAAACAGACGATAGTTAATACAAATGTTTTTACTACCCAAGATTCTATATATAGCTTTGGCAGTACAATTGTTGCCAGAAAGGAATATACTCAAAGAAAAAGAAACAAACTCATGTCTAATAATATTTTTATGGTTTCCCAGAAGAAACAGTATAGCTTTAATACATGATATCAGACCATGGAAATAGGGAGGATTAAACTTTCCTGATATAGAAACATATATATAAGCAGCAATATCTAAAACAATCTCAGATTGGATAAGTCCAAATTATTCTGCAAATTGGAAAGAATTACTAACTGTAATATCAATAAATGAATTTGATTTACAAAATAAATTTCAAATAACAGAAAAAACAATTTGCCATGGCACATATGTATTAGTATGCAATATAACATAACTAAGCCCACTAAAACTCGTATGATTAATTATTGCATAGACTCATTTAGGAAAATTATTAATGCAAATATAGATTTAAAAATCTGGTTTGATCTTTTAACACCATTCATAGTTACAAAGAGCTATCAGCATAAAATATACAGATACATAATTAATTCCTGGGAACAGAAAGGATTTGCTTGTTGGTTTCAGTGCATCAAAGAACTAAAAGTTTGGGATATGCAAACAATAGAAACAATATACAAAATTCCACAACAAGATTGGCTAATTATGCAAAGCATTCTGATGTATTCACAAGATTTATGCAGAATAATTAGTAATTCTTTATTTAAAGAAATACCTAAACTTACAAAATACCTGTATGAAATAATATATAATGATTATGACATGGAAATAGTATTTCAAAATTTTACAAGATATTGATAAATTATAAAACAACACCCAAATCCTCATATTGGAATCATATAACAAAAGGACACTCATTACAGCTAATTGAAGAAATTAAATAAAATATTTTATTATCAATAAAACATACATCCTTTATACAATACTGGAAAGTTTTTAATTGGAAATGCTTGCACAGAGCATTCTTAACTCTAGTTAGAATTACTAAAATTAATTTTTCCACAAAGGGAATATGTTGGAGGGGTAAGTAAATACACACTGCAGATTGGAATCACATTTTTTAGACTGTCTTAAAATTAAGCCATTTTGGAATGGTATTAAAAACATTTTACAAGCTTTATTTAATAAATAATTTAACTTATCTAAAGCTCTAGTATTATTAAATGTGTACAAAGGTTTTCATTTGAATGAGTTAAATATGTATCTAGTATGGACAATACTTTCAATCTCAAGGAAGTGGATAACAGGAAGATGGAATACAAACACTATACTGACTTTGGAAGTCTTCTACAGCCTACTAGAGACCACAGCATTGTTGGAAATTAAAATTAAAGAATTAAGGATTCATCCTAAGCCATTTATTAACAGTCCATGGAAAAAAGTCTTATCATTGATTGACACTTTACAATAACTGAACAGATACACTCTGATAACTGGATTGTTATACCTATAAAGTTATTGTATATATTGAGCTCTTTTATAGTATCAGGCTGATGTAAATAGTGTACATAGCTATTAAGATGTTTTATACAAATATGGAATTTATTCAACTGTATTTGAAAAATAAAAAAAAGAGGACAAAAAAAAGCCCTACTGGAGGGACTGCATTAAAATACAAATCTTTGTGTTATGACAGTTTGTTTTTGTAGAATGCATTTATTCAGTCTGGATCATGGAGGGTCTAAGTCTATACAATGTCCTATATTGCTTATCAGCACAAAATATGCTATAGACCGTGTTGTGTAATTTTTTTCACAAATTGGGAGTGAATTGTTTGAAAATTTTATTGAAGCACAGCAAAGTGAAAATTAATTATTTGAAAAAGGACACTGAGAAACTAGACAATGACTTTCATGATAAGACTCAGGTTTAATCACTTAAATGGAATATGAAGTTATGCTAACAGTTTGGATAAATACTTTAAATTGATTATTCAGAGAAAGAACATGCAACTTTTAAGGGATTAAAAAGATTAGCAGACTGTCACTACCTAACTTTTTAAGTCCACCATCTACAAACATGATTATGAGAAAAGTGTCACTGACTTAGCCTCACATGTCAATGAAGTTTATTTTTAGACATGCCACTGATTTGGAGATGAGAAAGGCTAGTGAACATGCGGTCAGTGTGAGTCATGCAGGAATAAGCCAGTCCAGTGGAATAAGGGTTCACAATGAATATAGGACAGCACAAGAGCTTTGAGCGAGAATGAGGCCAAGGCAAGAAGTGAAGACAATGAAGGTGCCCATTTGTAATTCAAGTACCTCTATGTTTACTCACACACAGTAGTCCCATTTATCCTATAGGCTGAGTTTTGTTCCAGCTAAAAGAACTAATTTTTTTGACAATTTAACTGAACTAAGACTGCATGTGCATAAATTACATTTGCAATATTTTTTCCACCCAGTCCCATTATCAACCTGTAAAAAGGATGTTGTTAAGAAAAAATGCTATTTTAACCCAGGATTAACATAGGCTTTGAAAACTTTTATTCCAGATTTATGCCAAAGATCTTAGACTATGCTTAAACAAGCCTCTGGCCACTGCCTCATACATTTTCTAATTTAAATAGTGAAGGGACAGTAGCTCTTAGAGAATTACAAAGGTTGCACTCAGACAACTTTACTAAATCTGATAAGGGCAACAATTTTGTTATCCTGGACAATATTGATTACAGTGATAGTATTTTAAAATTACTAGAAGATTTAAAAAGTTAGCATCGGGTAGATTTAATAGATATTCAAATGGCAAGAGTAAACAACAGCAATGATAATATCCTACATGGATTGATAGAAAACGGTTATCTCACATTTGGTCATGATGAGTTTTTGGAGGGTCATAAAACTGTGACAGGGGTATTGATAATTAAAAGAATTATAAAAATACAACATCTCCTACTTATAAGCCTACAATGTTGACCAGACGGGCTATAATGGAATGTGTAGCTCTGTTATTAGACAAATTGCTTAATCCTCCAATCCAGAATTCAGGGTCCTACCTTAAGTATTAAGTTTTAAAGGTCAAGGTGGGATCCACTAATATTATTGGTTCTTAATGAAGCATCTTTGCTTTGGACATTAACAGTTAACACATATCCATTCCACAGAATGTAAGCATTGAGTGGGTTAGGGAATATTTATCATTTTCTCAGGCATTCCCAACACCAATGTAAATATAATATAAAAAATAGAACTTCAATGGACTAAAAGAAAAGCACACTGACGCGGAACTGATATTAAGGTTTCTTTCTTGTTAAGATGTTTATTCCTTAGAATACAGTAAATATGTACAATTCTAGAATGCAAATACAGTAGCCAATAAACATAAAACAGTGTTTTTTAAAAAAAAAAATAAGGAAACTGCATTATAATAATAATAAAAAAGCAAATCAAGTGATATAACATTAATGAGTACAATGAATAAGATGTTGAAGGGGCGCATCATTAGTTGTACCAACATAGAGCACATTTAATGTTTAAACTCTCATTCAGTCCTGGAGATGCTTCAGCATTCAATAACAACTTATGTTTACTGTTAAATTTGATATTTCCCAACATTTTCTTTGTCTTTGACTACTATTAACAGATTAAAGGGATAGCTATGGTGGCCACTATAGCTCTGGCATTTGCCAATATAGTAGCACGTTGTTGGGAGGAAAACTGGTTATACACATATCCAGATTTTAATAATTTAGTTTTATATAAACATTTTACTGCTGACTTGATTTTTATCTGGAAAAGAAATGCAGACGACATCTTGGTTTTACAGGAACTTGTAATAGTAGTGCTACCTTTATGGACTTCACATTAGGTGATGTGAGTTTGAAAGTAAATTATTTTGACATTTCCATTACACCTGGTTTAAAAAATGACATTTAAGTTATCCATTTTCTCTAAAACCACCTTTCTAAATAATTATTTACATTTTAGTATTGTATATCTGAGATGTATGAAGTGGAATAGTTAGAGGTCAGTTCATCAGACTATCTAGATTAATCTCTGAGGCACTACATTTGAAGCTGAATGTGATTGTTTTTAAACAATTTGTAGACAGGATTTTTAATATTAAAAAAAAAAAACACTGGAAAACTTTAAGTAAACAAGACTATGGTCACAGGTAAAGATTATTCCAGGACATTTAGATTGTAAATGACTGCTGACAGTGTTTTTTTACTGATTTGTTTAAAGAAAATTGGAAGGTTATTTTAGGTAATAAAAACCCAGCAAAAATTGTCAACCAAGCACTAATGTTTGTTTTCAAAAAAAGGTTTTAGCCTGAAATCCAGGTTAGAAACACATGGCAAAAATGTGAATGACAACATCAACAGAGTCAAGGGGACTTTTCCTTGTGGTTTTTGCAGAACATGCTGTTACATTAATTAGAGCCCATATTTCAGTTTAGCTCACTTGGATAAAATATATTGAGTCTCCAAAAGGTGTAATTGAAATTAAGTGAGACTAGTGTATATGACTAAATCACTATCTGTGATGCCTTCTATGTAGGAATGACAGATAAAAAGAAGAATCTCACACTGTATGCATGAGCATATTTATTCATTTTAAATAAGTATGTTAATTATACCTTATTTAGACCCTCCATGCAAACATTTTGAGAAATGTTTACTCATTGTCATTGGCCATGTAGAAGTTGACATTACGGTTGGGAGTTCAAATTAGAAATTCAAGAAAAATAGAACTGCAGTGGCACCTGTGTTTTAACGCAGACAGTGAGCCAGAAATAAACACATTAATGTTAAGTGCATGCTTTAAGTGCTTTTAGATTGTATTTACATATAAAAGTTACATGTTTGAGATAGCTAATGGTTGTATAACTGTTTTTTAAGAATTTATTTACATTTTGCAAAATGAGTTACATAACTGATGAGGTATAAAACAAAGTGATGTCATATATGTTTTTCTGTAAATATGTTTTTAGATCTTATTTATGTGAGAAATACATGTTTTAGATAAATGGTTTTATAACTGCTTTATAAGTAGTTATTTGCATAGACTTGAGATATAAAAGAAATAACTTCATATGTATCTTAGTTCTGTAAAAGTTCATTAGTATTGTTGGATCATCAATAAATACTTTCTAATGAAAGTTCCAAACATGTTTTTGGTTTTAGTTATCTTGATTTCACATGTTTCCGCAGATTCAACTTCAGTTTGATTTCTATGCAGATATCTTTTTATTCTTCCTTATGATAAATTAAATCCAGTAGAAAGTCACAATCAAGTGTCCTTTTTGCTATGCCATAAATTCATTCAAATGATATGCATCATCAGTATTGTTTTGGTTTAGATAAATAGCATGATGCAAAATCATGTGTGCATGGTACTTTATGTAGTAAAATAACTTTTACTGATTAGATCAAAAACATCAGTACCATTTGTTGAGCATAAATCTTGCAAAAATATCTTTTTCTGCATGAGCTTAAACTCCTCTGTGATCTAAATCTGCAGAAAAGAAGAAAAGTAAAAATGAAGCAGAGAGAATGTTGAATGGGAAAGTGAAGATATTTACATATATGGAGCCATATTGCTTTTAGGCTTTATATACTGAGTTGCCTCACTCCCTGCTGTATGGTAGATATGGGGTTTCTTCAGCCATTCCTGGAATTATTCTAACTCATTTTCACCTACTTTCCTACTTTCTCTCTCGCTAGTACCATGTTTCCTCAGGTTTATCTAATGTAAAAAAAAAGAAACAATTTTTATATTCTTATCATGTGTGGTGCTGTGGTATCATTGTCGCCTCACAGTAAGACGTTGTCCTGTTCGATTCTCAGCTAATGCATCTTCTGTGTGGAGACATGCGTGAATGGGCGTACCTTCATGGAAGGTTGTGCATCAGGGATGGCAACTTGGCACGTAAAAAATCTACTGCCAATCATTAGCAGACCGGAGTTCTGCTGTGGCGACCCCTAACTGGGAAAAGCCGAAAGACACAACAACATCATGTGTGCTAAAAAAAATGCATTTACAAACTGCAAGAGGTAATGAAAATATTTTTCATTTGATGCTTAATTAGAGTACACTATGTCACATAGTTCTATATATTTTGCTGTGGAAATAACCATTGTTTCCTTGGCTGCCTTTTAGATTTCATTTTCAACTGTTCTGGTCTGGAATCCAGCAAATCAGACATCAGTGAAATAGATGTTTGAACAAGTACTCTGTTTTACTGTTAAGGACTGGTCATGTACTCCTCCCAGTTGTCAGAGGTGCAGATGTTTTAGGCTCAGGCAATGGTCTTCATGGTGTCACGGCCAGTAATGCTTATATCTCAGAGGACAACATAACTTTGTAAATGCTGCATTCATTTTTATATCAGAGCTATTGCTCTATTCTTTAGGAACTCAACTGAAAAAACTGATCTGAAACTGATAGAGAAGAATAAGACAGCAATCTGGTACAAGTTGATAAGTTATGCTTATCTATTTGGCATGCTAAAAACTATTATGACAAGGGTTCTCTAATTTCACATTCCTTCCTATATACATTTTGGTTACACTACAGACTTAATAATGCTGTCACTAAAAACTTTCATCCAATAAATAAAGCTATGCAATGTTTATAAAATAGTCAGCCAGTGTCTTACAATTCCACCCCAATTCTACCTATAACAATTATTACATGATATATATGATGTGAAGTGCCTCCTTCTCCAAAGAAATCTGACAGGTTTCTAGAGTACCTTAGGAACATAAATGCCTGCAAATGAATTAAAATTGTAAATGGTCAGGAGTCTCCCCTGCATGAAGAACATTACCTGAAATTAGAAAAACAATGGTTCTTTATCATTTTGGTAAATATGTCTGCATTCTGGATGCTATTAGTGATAGGGATATAAAATACATGTTCTGTATTGCACAGTATCCAGAACCTTACCTGATTCATCTCAAGTACTGCAAATATGAGATAAATTTTCCTTTTCATAGATCAGTAGGACCTGGTATGCTCAGACCACTGAGTCCTTACCTAGAGGCATTTTTCAAGTTGAAAGTATGCAGTAACAAATCATTTGTAGATGTTCTTACACCAAAGCTTCAAACACCATTGTGCTTACTAGTGCTTTTAGTAGCTTCAGGATATCAGTGCAGTAAAACAGGTTAAAGAATCAAAAGAAAAAAGAGTTTAAATCAGGGTTTATCTTTTTCCATAAGAAAGGAAATTCATTTTAGATTTGTCAGACCTGAAACATTTATAAATATACAAGCAATTTGGATGCTGGATCTTGAGAACCTCATTCTACAGCTGCAAAAAAAAAAAAAAAAAAAAAAAGAAAGAAAGAAAAACAAAGGACCTTCTGATGTTTCTGGATATGAAAAATGCATGCTTTCACTTTCCAGTCTTGAAATCCCACAGGGAATTTCTGAGCTACGTGTTTGGAAGACTCCAGTTTCACTTTATTGACATGATATTTTTTGGTTTGTCATTAACTGAAAGTATTAACTAAATGCCTGTCTCTAGTATTCATATGCCTCAAACATCAGGCAGTTCATATTTATCCTTATCTGGAAAAACATGCTTCAGAGTTCATGAAAGCCTTGTATACTGTACAGCAAGAAATGTTTCTCTGTTTCCAAAACACAAGCATAACCATTCAACATACTGAGTTTTCTTAGAGCAATCTTTATTACAGAGATGTACATCATATCGTCCTCAAGACAGATTTGAGTAATAACATAATTCATTAGTTTTATTATGAAACTGAACCATTTAATATCAGTACATTCAGAAAAACTGCAGAGTTCATGTGCACATCTATATTAATAGCTTCATTGGTTGTTCATGTGAGGAAGATCCATTTGTGAGAATCTACCTGCAATCTTTGATCAAGGCGCCATATTTGGTCAATGATATACTACAGTTAGTTTTAAAGTAAGGAATATTGTTCCTTCCTTCCTTACGTTTTGCCAAATAACAGGTTGCCAACAAAAACTCCTGCTATGCTTGAGGGTCTGTTTTTACTGTTGTCATGCATAGGAAATTTGGTCTCCAACACAGAAGTCAAAGCACATAAAAACAAAAGAGAAGTTGTTAGCAATTATCTCTGTACTGATATTCTTTCAGATTGTCCTAAAGACAGACAACTAGTGAATAGTCTCTAGTAGATAGTTACAGACAACACTAAAGCATATTGGCACATTAACAAATTCTTATCAGATTTGGAAGTTATGAGTGAAAATTTGGAAAGCATTGTTTATTTATCTGTATATTTACTACTGGTTATGTAAGCTGGTCTGTAGACCATTTTCAATCATAACACGAGCAAAAAAAAGTATAAACAGAATCAATTAATACAATACATAGAGTAAAAACATAAGTAGGCAAATGTGACTATACAACTGTATAGTATTTTGAAAACAAGCATCATAAATATTAATAGTACTTTAGGACACTGTATAGAATATATACAAGTAGAGAGAATGCTCTCCATATATAAAGTTGTACTGTGAAAGGAAACGTTGAAAGGAATAATATAATTGAGAGGTACAGTAATTCAGTAATACAAGAGAGGGGTAGGTGTTGAAGGTGTAGTAATACTAGAATGATACTGTAATGCATGAGCATTCATGAGTATGTTGTACTGTTTGACATTTGTGTTGTACATTAGCAGATGAAAACAGCCAATATTCTAGCAGAAAGATGAGTGTCTTTCAGGAGAGGACTCTGGGGAGGGCTTTGCCTCATAATAAAGACCTTGGTCCCTGATAGATGTATTTGTCACACACCTGACCAACCAGATTCCATTGTTTTTTTCAGGATGCTTTTCTAATGGCAAATGGTGAAGAACAAAACTAATGCTGATCACTGCATTCTTCTCAAGGCAACCATGTTTCACTCTGTTAATCCAAATGTTCATAGCAGGGATTTTAAAACTATTTTTCCTCCAATATTGTCTCCCAGGGTAAACTTCACACCCCAGCCTCAATAGCACTTACCCTATCAGACAGTGGAAATCCTGATAGTTCCTAATATGTATTTGTAAGATTTCATTATTTCTCAAACAAGATAAAACAGAAAAATATGTTTTTGTCAGTGAACTAAGTGTCTGATGTAGTGCATGAACATGTTGTTTAGCATGGAGTGCATTTAAGTTTTTCACGAATTACAAAAGCTGGAGTTACTGTTCTACAGAAAAGATGCTTACTTGTCTGTTATGGGTTACAGTTCAGTGGTATCCATCTGCTTAAAGTGAAAACCTGGTTTAGTTCAGTTCTTAAGCAAGCCCTAAAAGACATTTTTATTTTATACTGCTAGATATCCAGTTGCTCCAACCTTGGCTCTGCACTTAAATTTAAAAAAGATGACTTTGTCCTCCCTTTAAACCTATAGCATCTACTAATCTGAAATTCTTTGCTTACAATGCTTTGTTTCCTTTGGCTGTTACTCTCACTCAAGCCTCTCAACTATATCTATTTTGGAGGCTTGCTTTGCCCCCTCACATGATGTGCCTATTTCTGGAGGTATGTGCCTGTTTTCAGACTTGCTTTGCCCCTTTGAGCATAGAGAATGCTCTTTCGTTGGAAATAAAAAAGTGGTTCTCTTTCAGTATCTTCCTTTTGCAAAAAAACAAGAGTGAATTTCTGTCTATATGAGATGTCAAAGCCAATTGCTTATGCTGTATTATTTCTATGTTTTCTGAGTATGCCTGGAGATTATTCCCAAGGAATCCACAATTTCAAAATTCCATTCTAACAAAGAGTTCAAAACCCCAGCAAGTTCAACATGGATATCTGGCTTATCAAATTCTGTGTATTGAAGGTCCGGCATGCCATGGCTGAGACAGGTTACCCAGATTGTGTTGTTACACAGAGAATGCCTTTTTTCATATAACTATCTAGGTCCTGACGGCATGTTTCTTTAATATGCTGTAGGTGGACTGCACTTTCCATGCTTAGTGCCACTACATTTGATCTATGTTTATAATAAAAAGTGCTTACCATATTCATTCCCATGGTAAAGGAATTCTTGCAGAAGCATCTCATTATGTTCCCCTTCTTGGATAAGTGGCGTCTGGTTCTTGTGGCTACATCAAGGAACTGCTTTCAGACCATAGGGATAAATATAATCTCAAAGAAATTCTCTGTTCCCTGCAAATATGATTCTCCTCATCTAGGTGAAGTTACATACTTTTCTTTCTTATCTTTCTTTGCCAACAAATATTACAAATTAATGGCCTTGACATTTCAGGTGAGGACTTGGAGCTGGGTGGATGCCCAGCCTCTGCTACAATTTTTTGGCCTTGGAGTGGCTTTGTTTTGTCTTGTTTGACACTTAAGAAGCAATAGTACTTTGCAAACTTTACTAAACAATTAAGTGTTCTGCACATAGCCGTCACTCCCTTAAATACTTTACTATCGAGTCAACTCTTTTTGTCTAGGGGATATACTATCCACATGAAGCTCTATGATTTGTCATTACCTTCTAGCTAAACCCCTCTCTTCTCTCTTGGTTTGATTATCTTATCATGGTTCTATCCCAGCAGAGGACATCCTCTTAAAGTAGGTGACAAATAGCATGCTGCCAAAGTTGAGGGTAGTGTTTGTTGCCCTGCTTGATATGGAGATGAAACTGAGAATGGGCCACTTTTTGCTTGAGTCAGAATACTGCTGTAACAAGAAACAGTAACAAGCTTGGAAGTATATGAGTATACATCATTGGGGAGAGAGAATGCAGGTGTGATGCAGGTTATAGAATAGATCATCTCCACCAGAGCTCATCACATCTCAGTAGAAATAAACATGCTGATGGATTTCATCATCCACAGTTCAGACCTTTCTGGGACTAGGGATAAGTGGCTGCTTTCTGGTTTTGGTTTTCTAGGAATGAGATACCCACTAGTTTGGCTGTCTATCCCTCAGTTCTGTGCAATGCACTGCAGGGCACATAGGAATTAATGATGAATCAGTTTGTATACAGCAGAGGGAAATGTATCTGAGAGATTTCACTTTCCTTCTGATGCCACAACTCCTACAGAAATATAGAGAAAAATAAAAAATATTTTCAACATCACTTCATAAATAAGAAGAGAATGATATCAATCTCTATCAGTACTGAGAGTACAAGAACAAAGTACATACAGAAGAAGAAAATCATTTTTGAATGGGATTACCACTAGCTAGACATATGGCATGGCTCTTTTAAGTTTTCTGATTACTTCCTGATCCTCCAGCAATGGTCATATCTCCATGAGATTACAGGAAAGTATTTCACTTAACAGATTTCCCTACTATTTCGAAAAATTGTTTTTTAACTTGCTTTACATCTCTTGCCCCTTGATCTGAGATTGTTGCCTTTGATCTGAGATATTCAGTGGTAAAAATTAAATGTTTTACAGTTTTTCTTGCAAATCATAACCTCAACAAGAGCAAATCTTTTGTCCAATACCAGCTTGCAAGCACATTTTGAAGGAGATTCTGCATTACCCTTTTCCTATAAAGAATGGTGCTCCATCTATGGGCAAGAGATTTCAGACTCTCAGACTGCCTGGTATCTCTTTTTAGCATTTGTTAGACATCAGTTTTGGCTGTTAGAAGAAATCATCTTATTCACTTCTTCTGCTGCTATTTTCCTGTCTATAGCCTATTCCACTTCTAGTTGTAGTTCTTTACTGCCCAATTTGTATCTGCACTGCTCTGTATCCCTGATTCTCCTAAGTTTCTCCTAGCAACTATTTTATTTATACTGTTTTGACTAGATCCTTTTTCTTCTAGTTTTGATATATTATTTCCCTCTTTTTTTAAATTCCATTCAATGATCTCTCCATTTCTCACCCTGACTTTGCAAGCACCAGTGTTTCCACCCTTCTATTTTTGTATTTTAATCTCCCTTCCTCCTCTCTCTGACTGCTTTTTCCTATCAACCTACATCGTTTCTACAATTTATACATATCTTAGCTCACGTTGCATTTCTTTTAGCACTCTTGCCTCTCATATTCTCGTGATTTCTGCTTACTACATAACACCTACCATCAACTCCTGTGTTTTACTTACTGTCCCTTAATACTATTAAGACCCCAATCTGAGTTTCTTTTTCTTTTTTTCTGTATTCTCTTGCCGTACACTTTTCTTTGTCCCACAGTCATTGCTATCATCATTATCAAATTGTCTCTTGTCCCTATGTCTTATACATTTTTGTCCATCGCAGGCTTTATAAGTAACCATTCTAGCTGATTCACTTATTTTCTCCATCCTGTTCTAATGAAATGGAACTGTTTGGCTTCTCTTTTCCTCTCTCTGTCTCCCTATGTAATCCATCTTCCTCTTCCCACTTTCTTGATCAAGTAACCTCAGTTATGTTTGTTCCAGTCTTTCTGCCTTCCTGTTTGATCTAGGTTTCATTTAGATGCAGGTTGTGGTTTCCCATCTGACTTCATTTATCTAATTTTTCTCTTTCTTTCCCCACTTCTTAAATAACTTGTTGAGTAAACCATTCTCCACCATAACAACTACCTATTTACCTATCATCACTTTTACATTCCATTATGATCCATCTGCCTTCTCTAGTTTATTTTCCCATTTTTGTGCTTAATTCAATGCCTCCCCTTGACAATAGGCCTACTCCCCTTTTTCATCTTCCTCTCACAAGGTCCATCTGTATACTTGCACTCTTTTTTTTATTTAGGTTAGAGTCATTTCCCCATATCTCTTTTAATGAGATTTAAGGATCTCCGAATGCAATGCCTTATATATTCCTCCAACTTATTTTCTAGAATATCTTCATTAATTCCAATCATCCTCATATTTTCTCTTCTGAATATCTTCATTGATTCTGAGTATCCTTTTATTTTCTCATTGTCATTTGTTCTCCTTTTCATCCATCTTTTACTTAAGTTTATATCTGCATTTCCTTTGGGTTATAATCTATAAAATGCTGATAACTGTTTTTCTGTGGTTCAAGCCAGTTTTTGTTCTTATCAGCATGATTTCCCCATCATACCTGTGCAATCCGCCTGCCTGCTACAAATTGCTTTAGGAAGGCCACATTAAATCTAGAAAATGATATCAGTAATGGACACTGTAATGTAGCTGTTCTACTTATTTGTTGTTAATCACTTACATATATCTTACTCTTTTTTATCTTGTTGATTAAGGCCTTTACTCATGTCCGTTACATGTACAATGCAAATAAGGTTCTACTTCACTACAATAGCTCTATTTAGCTAGTCATAACATTCAAGATATTTTATTTCTTCCTCTTTTGGTTTAATAGCTAAAAATACCTATTCATTGTGGTTACTTGCACTTTTTGTCTTTCCTCCTCTCTCTGACTGCTTTTTCCTATCAACCTACATTGTTTCTACAATTTATACATATCTTAGCTCTCGTTGCATTTCTTTTATCACTCTTGCCTCTCGTATTCTCATCATTTCTGCTTACTACGTAACACCTACCATCAACTCCTGTGTTTTACTTACTGTCCCTTAATACTATTAAGACCCCAATCTGAGTTTCTTTTTCTTTTTTCTGTATTCTCTTGCCCTACCCTTTTCTTTGTACCACAGTCATTGCTATCATCATTATCAACATTGTCTCTTGTCCCTATGTCTTATACATTTTTGTCCATCGCAGGCTTCATAAGTAACCATTCTAGCTGATTCACTTACTTTTCTCCATCCTGTTCTAATGAAACGGAACTGTTTGGCTTCTCTTTTCCTCTGTCTGTCTCCCTATGTAATTCATCTTCCTCTTCCCACTTTCTTGATCAAGTAACCTCAGTTATGTTTGTTCCAGTCTTTCTGCCTTCCTGTTTGATCTAGGTTTCACTTAGATGTAGGTTGTGGTTTCCTATCTGACTTCATTTATCTCATTTTTCTCTTTCTTTCCCCACTTCTTAAAGAACTTGTTGAGTAAACCATTCTCCACCATAACAACTACCTATTTACCAATGCATATCATCACTTTTACATTCCATTATGATCCATCTGCCCTCTCTAGTTTCTTTTCCCATTTTGTGCTTAATTCAATGCCTCCCCTTGACAGTAGGCCTACTCCCCTTTTTCATCTTCCTCTCACAAGGTTCATCTGTACACTTGCACTCTTTTTTTATTTAGGTTAGAGTCATTTCCCACATATCTCTTTTAATGAGATTTAAGGATCTCCGAATGCAATACCTTATATATTCCTCCAACTTATTTTCTAGAATATCTTCATTAATTCCAATCATCCTCATATTTTCTCTTTTGAATATCTTCATTGATTCTGAGTATCCTTTTATTTTCTCATTGTCATTTGTTCTCCTTTTCATCCATCTTTTACTTAAGTTTTTATCTGCATTTCCATTGGGTTATAATCTATAAAATGCTGATAACTGCTTTTCTGTGGTTCAAGCCAGTTTTTGTTCTTAGCAGCATGATTGCCTCATCATACCTGTGCAATCCACCTGCCTGCTACAACTTGCTTTAGGAAGACCACATTAAATCTAGAAAATGATATCAGTAATGAGACTCTGTAATGTAGCTGTTCTACTTATTTGTTGTTAATCACTTACATATATCTTACTCTTTTATATCTTGTTGATTAAGGCCTTTACTCATGTCCGTTACATGTACAATGCAAATAAGGTTCTACTTCACTGCAATAGCTCTATTTAGCTAGTCATAACATTCAAGATATTTTATTTCTTCCTCTTTTGGTTTAATAGCTAAAAATACCTATTCATTGTGGTTACTTGCACTTTTTGTCTTCTACCATTAACTGATAGTTGTTTTTATTAGACTTACACACCTCTTTCTTACTCTAACCTTTTGTAAATGTGTTGGATATAATTTGTGTGGATTCAGAAAATGCATGGTAATGCAAAACTTATTTGTTTAACAACTTTCTAAGTTTACAAGATAATACTTAAGATTGTCACTGATTTGGGGTTTTTGATCTAGGTCTATAGTAAATGTTGGAAGAGGCTTTCATGGAACACTTTTTCACTGACACATAATTAGCAACCTCACTAAACTGTGAACATTCAAAACAGTGATTTCGTTCTCTGGGAAAGAAATCACTTGCACTAAAAATGCATACACACAATTTCCAGCATAATAAAGTGGCGAGCTTTACCCTGCATACACTCCACACACCCCTAACTAAATATACCAACTTCAAGATCACACTACAGTGGGGTAAAGGGTAATGTCATGGTTCAGGCCAAGTGATTTTTTTTCCAAATAATCGCTGGCCTGAGCTTTCCCTATTTTCGGATTTCGGCCTATATTTGTCAATGAAACGGCATTTGCTGTTATGCCATTTTGCTGATCTAATATAGACCCCTTTGATACCCCATTATCTTTAGCTTTTTCCACATTTCTTGTTCGTAGAAGTTGGGAGATATGGTCTACAAGCTTAAACAACTTATTTAGTGACAGCAAATATAGGCAGTTTCTTCTTGTACACATTCCTTAGTTTAGCCGCAAGCCCGGAACATGTTATTTGAGCGTGTATTAATAAGGACAGCTGATTCTGCATTACTGTCTTGATAAAGGGCATTACAGTGACATAATGTGCCTGTCTGCTAGCAAGAAGCTTATACTTTTCCATATAGTAATTTACATGCAAAACTCAAAGCAGAGTTCAGAAGTAAAATGAACCTGGGTAAAAAAAAAATATTTGACTACTTGACTGGCAAATCAAAATTAACATTGTCAGATAGTGGATTATATGAAAAATGATGGGCATTAGTTAAGATCCTTATGATCAGGGTTTAGTGCAGTAGCCTTCTAAATGTCATTATCTGATACTGTAAAGTCAAAATGTAGCACATTTTCTCAATATAGTGCCAAGACCGAGTTCAAGAGATAAGGAAAATAAAGCACAAGCGGATCAAAGTGATGCAGACAAACTAATTAAATTGTCAGAGAAGTGGAGGCTAAGATTCAGTGTAGTTAAGGATAAGGTAATACATTCTGGCACTAGAAGCACCAGGAAATGTTATATGTGGGCAGCTATACAGCATGACACATTAGGAGACAAAGATTTGAGCGTGATAACAGGAATTATAAATATCTTAAAGCAGTACAAAAAAAGTCACATCAAAGAGTAACCAAATAACCAACTACATTGAAAAAGGTCTGCACTGAGAAAGAAAAATGATTCTACATGGCATATTTCAATCTATTCAGAAGGAAATGGTGATATATATATACACACATATATATATATATATATATACACACATATATATATAAAACAGTGTGATGCTAGCATAAGGAAGAGTTAATGAGCAATGCAGAAGACACTACTGTGGGCAAAACAGATACACAGAATTTGTGAGATGATATAAGACATTTTCATTTTTAGTCAGCTAGCCTTTCTACCTAAATGATAAGCTGCAGATCTTTCTAAAACAAAATTCTTTTTCTTCTTTTTTATTCTGCAGTTTGTAATTGCTTTATATGCATTGCAGGTATTTCTAGATTTCCAAGTTTTTTGATTCACAGCATCATTGTGACTGTTTCTCCATGCCTCTATTTACTGAAGAAAGCATGAGGAAAAAAGTATTTTCTCTCACAACCTGTATGTCACTCACCTTTTGCATTCAAACTGTTCCCTTTGTTCTTTTACATATTCTTCGCTGATATATGCTGTTATCTCTGACATTGTTTAATCACTTAAAGCTATTTCTGTTTTGCCTCTTCTGCTTCTCTGTCACTTAATTTATAAGGGCATACATAAATGTTAATCTACAGTCCCTTTATCTTTGCCTTGATAGACTTTTTTTAAATGCCCTTATATTTGTGTATCAGCTGGTCTCTCACTCATCTTGCCCTTGTGTTATTGGAAACTAAAGATCAGCTTGCAATGCTCCAGATTTGCTCACACCAACTCATTGTGAAGAAGAAAAACACATACCTTAATTCTTTTTTCATCTGGTTATACAAATCTGCACATACTCTAGTTCCTACATGTTCCTTAATAATCTCTCACACTGACTGTCTGTTTTATATAGTCACACACAGTAATGCAAATGTCACTTTACAGTTTTCTGTTGCTTGCATCCCATCTGCAATTATGGATTACTTATTTATTTATTTTCCTATTCTGAACTGATTTGGATAGCTTACTGGGCACAACACACATACACCAGAACACTATGAGAAGTTCCACACTTTCTAAAATTGAACAACCACAAAATTTTCTGCATCATCTGTCTCTATATTCCTCCAGGCAACAATACTAATACTCTAGAAGACATCCTATCCTGGACTTCCTGTAATATTAATCTAGAAACCTTCATTTTAGGTGATGCAAACATCGATTGGAGTAAAATCTCAAACCCAAATCCCTCAATAACCATCAACCTATTTAATTTCTCCCAACTCATTAACTTCACTACCAGACCAAACAAAGCTAATCCTCCTGGCTCCATACTTAATTGGATTCTCGTATCTCATCCAAACAAAATAATAAAATCTGACACCTCTCCAGACCCTCTAGGAGAACACCTCCCTGCTTATGCAATACGAGCTACTCCCCCCCCCCACTCCCACCACTACACTCACACTCGAAATCTCTCTAACTTTAACCCTACCTCCTTCTCTGACTCACTTAAACATCAACTGAAACCCTTTAAGACTACTACCACTAGATGAAGCTGTCCACTATTTCAATTCAACATTTTTAACAGTCCTTAACTCTCTATCCCCTCCTAGAAATATTAGACTTAAGGCAAAAACCTCCCCTTGGCTCACCAAAAATACAAAAAAGCTAATGCTCCTAAGAGACAAAACCTGGAAAACTTACCATAAACAACCCGAAACACTCCAAGTACAAGCAATTAAGAAACATCACCAAGAAACAAATCATTAAAGATAAAAAATCTTACTACATCCAACTCCAAAAATGCTAGAAACCCAAACAATTCTGGAATTCACTCCTCAGACCTGGCACTAAAAACAACCCTTGTCCAGACACCAGCAAAACCGACCTCGAAATAGCCTCCCTATTTAATTCCTTCTTCACATCTTCCATTGCTGAACTGACTAAAACATTCCCTAACAGTCACCTATCTCCTGCCACTATTCTATCTTCCTCAAACTGTTCTTACCCACCCTCTTTCAAACTAAAACCAGTATCTACTGACCAAATAAAGAAACTCCTTCATAAACTAAAGCCCTGCTCCAATGCCCCCGATAACATCCCATCTGCCTTCCTAAAAATTGCTTCTGACTCTATTGCTCTTCCCATCAGCATCCTAATCAATAGGTCTTTACTTGAATCCCCCAAACTATGGCATACCACTTTCATCCTACCTCTCCACAAAGGTGGCAAAAACTGTACAGTCACAAATTTCCGCCCTATTGCCATTCTCTCCCCTATATCCAAAATCCTAGAAAAATGTATTCACTTACAACTTCTGCCATTCCTCACCCAACACCAACTTCTCTCTCCTACCCAACACGGCTTCTACAGACACACAGTACTAACACTGCCCTTCTCTCCTTTTTGCACTCAGTCAACTCTGCTCGTGATTCCGGTAACATAGTATCTACTGTCCTTCTAGATCTATCAAAAGCTTTCGATACCATCTCTCACACTCACCTCCTAAGTCACCTATCAAATCTCAGCCTTGGCCCAGAATCCCTTTCCTGGTTTTCCAGCTACCTTTCTAACAGATCCCAAACAGTAAAATGGGGCCAAGCAACCTCTACTTTTCTTCCTACCCCTTCTGGAGTACCTCAAGGCTCCATACACGGCGCTCTACTATTTAATATCTTCATAAATGACTTCCATAAGGCCATCCCCAACACAACTATTGTACAATATGCGGATGATTCAACATTAATCTGCTCCACCCCTAACCTAACAGACCTCCAAGCCCTAACCCAAAGTGCCTTCTCAACCCCTGAAAACTGGATGCTACAAAATCACCTCTCCCTAAATGCCAGTAAAGCTAAGATTCTCCTTTTCTCTCCCTCTAGATCCTCCTCTCTTGACAAAAAGTCATTCCAAATCCCCAGCCTCAATAACTCCCCTCTTCCTCCAAACTTCGTGGTGTCACAATCGACGATCAATTAAAATTTAATTCCCATATCCAACTGAACATCAAAAAAACACACATAAAACTAGGTGTACTTTATAGAAACAACCACTTCCTCTCCCCTCACTCCAGAGTAACCCTTGCCTCTACCTTCCTCCTTCCTACCCTCCTATACGGTGCCCCCCTGCTCACTAATCTTTCATCCTCTCTTACCACCAAACTAGAGCTATGCTACAACAAAGTCGCTAGATTTGCCACAAACGCTAAATCCTCTTCTCATCACTGCTCCTCCCTTCACTCCCTAAACTGGCTTGAACTTCCCAACCAACTCAACCTCATCCAACTCACCACAGCCGCTTCTACACCCCTCTAAATGCCCTGCCCTTTCTAATATTCTGCACCCTTATACCCCCTCAGACCACTTAGATCTTCTCAACACAACCTGATCACAGTTCAAAAACCCCAGCACCCTGCTGGCCAGCTTCTCTTATCCTTTACACTTGCTAAAAAATGGAATGCCCTGCCCTTGTCACTTAGGACATGCTCCAACCTAAATAACTTCAAAACTCAGCTTCACTCCTACCTCTATCATAACAGAATCTGCAACTGCACTCTTCTGCCTTCAAATCCCTCCATTTGCCCCTGACTAACCTCCTCCTATTCTTCTTTCTATTCCCTTCTAAATGTATTACACCTAGTGAACTACATAGTAAAACATACTCATCATGGGTTCCCTTTCTCGCAATACAAAATTGAAACTACCTGATATTTGTAATTCAGACTGCCTATGACTATGAATGTTCTTTGTAATTATTTTTGTAATTTCAGAGTGCCTATGACTTTGCATGTTCATTAATATTCCCTATGTAACTACCTTATTATTTATAATTCTGAGTGCCTATGACTTTGCATGTTCATTAATATTCCCTATGTAACTACCTTATTATTTGTAATTCTGAGTGCCTATGACTTTGCATATTCATTGAAATTATTTTTGTATTTCACAGTTCCTAAAACTTTGCATGTACGTTGATATTACCTTGTAATCAAAATATTTGAACTGTAATAATTCCTTGTTTTGGAGCGTTTCTCCCCGGGCCTCCACTGAAAACAGGCTCCAATGCCCAATGGACCTCCCCGGTAATCAAACTGAAATAAATAAATAAATAAATAAATAAATAAATAAATAAATAAATAAATAAATTCAGTTACATCTCCTCTTCTCTCTGTCTGTATATACATATACATACACACATATATAGTATACACACACAAGAGTGTGTGTGTGTGTGTGTGTGTGTGTGTGTGTGTCTGTGTGTGTATGTGGATACGATATATGTGTCTATATGTATATACAGACAAAAAGAGAGGAGGAGGAGATGTAATAGAAAGTATGTAAAAATGTGGTCGTTTCCCCTTATATTATTTGTTTTGTGCAAGTCTGACTTTATTTTAAACATTTTCTGTAGTAATTTGAATATTTTTATCAATATCTGACATATCAGTTTATTCAAATATCATTTAGAGTGTTCTCTATGCCTCATTCCATATTTTGCAAATAAGAAATTATTTGAGCAATTTTTAATATCTGAAATTTGCTTCTGACCTATTTTGTGAATTATACATGCAGTAGAGATGATTCACTCCTTTATATTCCTCCAATACCAACCAGGTGCTTCTCGGACTTAAATTGAAGAAACTGGCTAAGATTCCTGCTCCATGTCCTTTTTAGATATCCCACTTCTGGCATCATATTGCTCGTCCCTCTCTAACATAGAAGACAATTAAGTGGGTATTTCATTTAGATACTTTAATACATAAAAACATACCAGGATGGACAGCAGCATCATAAAATATAAATGAAATGGTTAGCAGACAGACCTTACATACATACATGATTACATCTCAACAGCTTACTACAAAATGGCAGTCTAGCTTGCACGTGCCCAGTATTTATACATTTGTGCAAGCCCTTAGATAGCTTCTTAAATGTACATACACATACATTGAGCTACACGTGGGTTTCTTTTGGGTGTTCTGGTTTCCTCCCACATACTAAAGGCATGCAATACGTGGATTGGACACACTAAACTGGTCATAAGTATGATTGTGCATGTGAATGTGGTGTGGAAGATCTACCGTCGCAGGGCTAGACACCTGGCAGTATAAACTTTGGCTGTAGATGATTACCACTGTTGAAGTGACACACTGACTCGATGTACAAAAATGAGAAAAAGGGGTAATGGATGGATGGACATATACAGTTACAGCTGACTTTTTCAAATCTGAATAACAGAGTAGTGTGTGTGTGTGTGTGTGTGTGTGTGTGTGTGTGTGTGTGTGTGTGTGTGTGTGTGTGTGTGTGTGTCTGTGTGTGTGGGTTTACTGAAAGAGTATATTTTTAAATGCTGTAAATATTGATGTTTGGAATATTCACTTTTCATAAGATGTGTGAAGATTGCATGCATGCAGGTAATCAGGGGTTTTGCATAAACCAAATGTTTTGGCATTAGTGGTAGAACTGTGTGTGAAAGAGTCTGTGGGTCAGGTATAGAATAAGAGGTAGGCATGGCAGACAGATTTAGCTGTGTGTGTGTGTGTGTGTGTGTGTGTGTGTGTGTGTGTATACATGTGATGATGGGAGGTATTGCCACATATACCAAGAGAAGTAGGGCAGTGGATTTGTAACAAATGCCATCACAGCTAGCTGGAATTTTGTAAAGAATTTTATGTCATTGTATATTAAACTGATCTGTGCTGATGCTTGTGTTAAAAAATGTATTTGTGTTAAAAATGTACTGACAATGTGTCCTGCTGGACAAAAAAAAGAAATATACATGTATTATTGTAACTGTTAAATGTATATGTTTTAACAGAGGATACTGGAAGAGAAGAGAACAGGTTAATCTCAATCCACCAAACTTTGAAAATAGTTTGAAATTAAATGACCTGGCTTAGGCCATAAAGATTGTATTTTAAAGTTCTCAATACAGCCAGACACAAAAGGCTGTACTAAGAAGCTTTCTGTGTTGTCTTTGTGGTGAACTAATTGCTACTCTGGAAGGGTGGAGGTTTTCAATTGTTTTATGACTTCCAGGAACATCAGCAGTTCTTAGCAAGGCTTTGTCTGTGTGTATTGTAGACACATGTGCTAAATCGTGATAGCTTATAGGCAAGGGGGTAGCATGGGAACCAGAAGTCAGATGACCAGATGTATGTGATGTCATTCTCTAATCCATCACTAAAAATGATATTTTAATACCAGGTGAGAATGAAGTCTCATGGCAGTCTGTTTCTGGAACCTGACAAAGGGCATCTCACCTACTTCATCTTGCCTTTCTCTAGTAAGTGACCAGGGAATAGTAATTCTTTAGTCAAGAAAATATAGTGTGATTAGTTAAGTACTGTTTTTCTGTATCTGTGTGAATCTATTCATCTGTGTTATTTTAATATTTCCTGTGATTAAATCTCTGGTGTTTACTGTAAATATATATTTTGTATTTTCATGTTCTTTTCTTATTTATTATTAAATATGTTTACATTTTTCATTGTGGTTGGGCTTTTAGAGAATATTTAATGTCTGAATGTACTTATATATATTTACTGACATCTCTGGCTGCTCTTGAAAGCCTTGCTTTTGGTCAAACTACTGTTTGTATTAGTATTAATTTCACTCAATATAATTGGGTACCCTTGCAAGAGCTTTAGAGTAGCTGGCTTTGGAGTGGCTGATGGAGGTGCAACTACCTTATAATCTGGGTAGATGGGGGTGTAGCTAGTAAATCTATACTAACTGTGTGTGTGTGTGTGTGTGTGTGTGTGTGTGTGTGTGTGTGTGTGTGTGTGTGTGCATGTGTGTGTGTGTGTGTGTATGATGTATGCCTGTGTGTGTGTGTGTGTGACTTAATAATGATACTTTTAGGGAAGTTACTGTTAGGGTAGAGGTTAGCACAAGTGGGTTAAGTGTGGTGTGTGCTGTACTTATCATCCATGTGACAGCAGGTAGCAGTGCCATTTAGCTTTATGGGTATCAAACATTTTATTAAAATATATAACTGACTTTTAGATTACTAATATCTCACATAATTGAGCAGAAGCAGCAGCTCAGTTGTTAAATGTAGAGACTGCTAAAACTATAACAGTTGGATGAATTGACATTTTTGAGACCCATTAATCAATGTAAGCATGACGCAGATGGCATCTATTAAATACTTCAAAGTACAAGTTTGCAAAAGTGTAGTAACTCTTTTGTTTATGAGATCCTGCAGTTTTATAAGTTGGTTTTGTCGTATTACCAAGAAATACATGTCAAGAGATATTGTTTATTTACCTAGAATAACAGATATAGATGGATCAGGTAGACAGTTTTCTTCTACACAGTGCACAAAGCAAAGAGCAAGTAAGAAAATGTGTCCTTTCTCAAATTGGTAGAATGTTTAAAACACTAACTTTAAGAGTTGAAAACAGTTTTATGCAACTTTACAAAACTTACATATGACCCATATTGGAATATAATAAGTTACTGTATTTACAACAGAAAGCACCTCAAATTATCAGAAACCATTCAGACACGGTTGACAATCAGAATCCTAAATGTTCAATATCTATCAAAGAGTGGGAGATACCATGTTTTGAGACTTTATTT
>NC_056736.1:150590862-150725862 GCF_019279795.1 Protopterus annectens | reverse complement strand
TGGAGTATTTCCTCTTCTCTGAGTTATGGAGATCTCAGAGTCGATATATATAAGTTTAGGGGTGTGAGGGCCTGGTCTCCGTGCAAAAAAAAGGTTTTAAGGAGAACAGCGATTTTTTTTGTGAGTCACTATTCTCTTGTCATTTCAGAGGCTTGTTTATGGCTTTTTGTCACTCAGCATTTCTAGTACTGACATATCAGTAGAGAGCCCTCACTCTAACTGCACCTTTACAGAAGAAGATGGCTTTCCCACAGACCAACTGAGAAATTCACCTATATAACTTACGATATCCATAAACAAATGCCTTCTGGTACCCAACCCAGGAACCGAATGAATGTTCACATAAAAATTCTAAGGGGAAAGTTTCTTAGCTAACACATGAGTCTAAGGTGGTTGTGCGAGAGAGAGCGAGACCGCACACAGCACTAGTCTATAAATACTTCATGACATCCGTACCTTCAGTTTGCACTGTATATTGTGGGAAATTTCTGTTTTCCAAAAGAAACACTACAACAACACTTTATCACTAAATTTACAGAATAAGATGGATTTCCCACAGACCAACTGAAAAATTCACCTATATATCTTACGAAATCCATAAACAAATGCCTTCTGGTACCCAACCCAGGAACCAAATGAATGTTCATGTAAAAATTCTAAGGGGAAAGTTTCTTAGCTAACACATGAGTCTAAGGTGGTTGTGCGAGAGAGAGCGAGACCGCACACAGCACTAGTCTATAAATACTTCATGACATCCGTACCTTCAGTTTGTACTGTATATTGTGGGAAATTTCTGTTTTCCAAAAGAAACACTACAACACTTTATCACTAAATTTAAGGCCATGTGTCATGCAGGTGGTATTAAACCTGGTATTAATTACAATAAACTCTTTCTGAAGAGTACGGATATTTGGGGGGGGTGACAAGTTACACCCAGTTTGCTGTGATCTGCAACACTGATTAACCAGAGGATCAGGTTATCCTTTTTGAGATCAGAGAAGCAGATCTCAAACAGGGGACTCGGTATAGATCCCCGGGATACTCTATTAATTACCTTAACACCTTTTGAAATAGCACCTACCACACAAACTATATATATTGCTCTTTGATGCCTTTGGCGGTGATGGATGAAACAGTTATACCTAAGGGACAGAACATCAAGGTTTCTAAAAGCCACATTAGTGTTTTGTTTTTAATCCTACATACATTTATGATGTGACGAGTGCTTGCAATTACTTCCATTAAAATATTGTGATTTAAAATGTGAACATGTGGTATTTCCTAAATACCCACTCCAGTGGGTGATACTCACCCAAATGTGTTGGAAGCAGGAGTTGGTCACATCTCCTCCCCAATTTTTGTGAATTTGAAAGCAGAATAATTAGAAATACAATTGCTTTGACTACTTTAAGTGGCATAGTTTCATAGGTTAGTACTAAGCTAACTGCCCTTGTAAGCCATTTTAAGCCTAGCCAATTATCCCTTGTGAGACTCAAACCCTGCACCTTGTGTTTGTAAGACAAACACCTTAACCATTAGGCCACCCTCCCAACCCAAATAAACAGCCTCTGCAAGGCTCGAACACAGGACCCTGCACACCATAAACAAAGTGATTTACCAATAAACCATACGCCATGGTCCTCTCACTGTATTTAACAAGTACACCACGTGTTTTCTTTAAAGTTTAGTACTTTGATAACAAAAGTTTGCACCCACTCATAAACGCAAAGATTTTGAAAGCTGTTACACCCCTGTTTTGTCTTTACACTGTTAAAACACAGTATGGTTGCCCCTGTTAAACTTCCTCTGTTTACTGGCATGTTTTATTTTAATGGTGGATCACTGAAATCCCTTCAGCTGTTTTGCAGCTGTACCTCTACATGAAGCAAATTTGCCTAATTTCAACAAGCTATGCCATGGGTGATACTTGAAAGCAACACTCCAATGTACCTCATTACCAGGAATGTTCCTCATTTGAATCTTAAAAATTCCACGCTCCTCGCATTTCCATGCTGAGAGGGTCTGCCACATATTTAATATATCCCTTGAAGTTTTTTGCTTTCAAAAGCGGTAGCGGTAGTGATTTCCTTCTTGCGGTTATTTACATTTGGTCGCGCCTACTGTCAAGTTAATTTACTGATGCCTTTTGTCACTTTGCCCCTAGGAGTCCCCATTCCTTATTATATGTGCATCCTGACCAATCGATGCACCTCCCAGCCAAAGTGAAGGAACATGCATGAAGGCTAAGGGAATAGCTGTCTGCTGCCATTTTATGGACATAGTTATTTTCATAACAAAGTAGAGCATACACATGATAAGAAAGCAGTGTTTTTTTATCGTTTCGAAAAAGTTTATCACGGAATTTCTTTGGATATTACCATGTAAGTAAGTTTTTTTTTTTTGTTGTTTTTAATTCTAGCAGGGTCAAACCAGATACTATAGGTAGCAATGGGTCCAGTGTTGTTTGTAGAAGAAATTATTGCTCCTGCTGTGCTGTTTGATATTGTAGTGTGGGCGTCTTTGAACTAATCTGTAGTTGGTTGAAATATGATGGAATACAAGCTGTCACTACTGTTCTGTGCAGTGAAACCATTAAGTTTATTTTTTTTTTTATCCTGGTAGGGTCAGTTCAGTCTAGAAGATGCTTCAGGTAGGCAGAGGGTATGGGGGCTGTTTGTGGATGACGTTTGACACTACTGTTTGCTGTTGTAATTCTGTCTTTACAGGGCTACTGTGTTATTTTGGATGAATTAAGATGGAATACAAACTGTGATTACTGTCTGTGTGAAAAAATACATTAATGTAACCATTGTTGTATTTATTTATTTATTGGTTAAACTTGTCATGGTCAGTCCAGATAATGTATGTAGAAATATGTATGAGGCTGCCTGTAGATGAAATGAAAAGTCCTGCTGCTTGCTATTATAATTATTACTTTGAGCATCTAATGCACATTTTTTGTAAAATAAGCTGGAATACATGTTGTTGTGACTATTTGTATGGAATGGTGAGGTTGGTATAATGGGAAAAGTACTTACCTCATAGACACAAAGTACAAGGTTTGATTCTCACCTTTAAAAAAAGTTGCTAAGCTCAAATAGCCTACAAAGGCGGTTAACCTAGTACTCACATGTGGGAAAAATATATTAATGCTATCATGTTTGTTATGCTTTGTTTTGTTTATTTACCCTGTCAGGATGAAACCATATACTGTGGATAGGCAGTGGGTCCCAGACTCTCTGTGGATGAAAAGATTTGCTGTACTGTTTGCTGTTGTAATACTAACTTTGCAGGACTAATGTGTATTTGGGTGAAACAAGTTTGAATACGATCTGTTATTGCTGTTCCTGTGAAACAAAAATAGGTAAATGTAATTATTTTTATCCTCACAAGGTCAACAAATAACTAAAACTAAAGTTATTTTGTATCCTGGCAGGGCCAAACCAGATATTGTGGGTAGGCAATGAATATAGGGACTGTCTGTGGATGAAAAGATCGGCCTTGCCGATTATTGCTACTGTAATTTTGGCTTTTGCAGGATTAAAATGTATTTGTTTGAAGCAAGCAGGAATACATGCTGTAATTACTGATCCATGAAAGAAAAACAGTCATGTATTTTTTTATCTTGTCAGGGTCAAGTCAGATACTTTAGGTAGTTTATGGTTATGCGGGCTGTTGGTGAATGAAATTATTGGTCTTACAGGTTTTTTTTGTAATTCTGGCTTTGCAGGATCAAGATGTATTTGTGAGAAGTTGGAATATAAGCTGTGATTACTGTGTGTATGGAAAAAATACATTAATACAACCATTGTTTTCTTTTAACCTAACAAGGTCAGAGCAGATACAAAAAAAAAAACAAAAACAGACAATGGGTATGGGGTCTGTCTGTGGGTCTGTGGATGAAATGGCCGGCTTCTGGTGTTTGCTGTTGTAATTCAAACTTTGCAGGACTGAAGCATATTTGCGTGGAGCTAGGAGGAATACAAGCTGTGAGTACCCTTTCTATGAAGAAAAACATATATCGATGCAATGATTACTTTTTTATCACAGAAGGGTCAGTCCAGATACTTCATGTGGCTAGTAGATATGGGGACTGTCTGCTGATGAAATGATAGGACCTGAGCTGTTAGAAGACAGTTTTGTGTTCTACTGAAGAAAGTGATTTTTCTTATTTTTTGCACAAATTAAATGGAATCTTTATTGATTCACCCAAACATTTGTGCTTCTGGTTTATATTTGATATCACATAAAATTAAAGCAGATTTGGGTTATATTCCTCTGTGATATGCTACAATGGTTATGTTTTTGGCATTTATTTGTAATGTGTATTTTCTTAAATTGTTGAGGATTTTTTTTTTGTTTTGTTCACCACCGCTTTCACAAAAATCTAACAAAATTGCTTGCTTTTACTGTAATGCCTGCTGTAGTGATATTGCCTTCATTGTGACTCTTTACTAGGCTATCATAGTGCATGTGTAAGCTATGCCACTATGGAAGGGAGTTGTGACTTTCCTTGGGTAACCAAAGTTCACTTGGGTATGCCTTGAAACACCTGGTGCTATCTGTAAATTTGCTGTATGCTGGGTAGGAGTTAGTTTCCTCCACTATTACAGCCACTACACAATGTTGTACGACAGAATGTATGTTGCTATCTTTTCATATGTTAAGCAGGTTAAGGTGGTCTTTAAGCAGATCCTGACACCCAGTGTTCCTCTCCACTGCTGGTGTACTTTCCAGACTGCACCCCCCCCCCTTCTGACAATTCCTGGATCCGCCACTGATACTTATTTATTTTTATTTTACATTTGTTAACTTGGAAATTCTGACTGGATACAGGTCCATTTTCAGCAGAGGCCCAGGGAGAAAAGCTCCAAATGTACATAACAAGTGTAAATACAGTGAAATTATTACAATGAATTATCACAAAATTGAAATTTGTTTAATGATATATACACACAGGTACATGTTTTTCTCACATACACACAGGAAAGGTTGGAAGTTAATAGCTTAGAAAGAAATAGTTAGAGATTTCATCTGAAAAAAGAAAACACATACATTAAGGTGGTTAATGATTTACTTTTTTACCAAATAAATACACAAATAAATAAATAAAGCACATATGTAATAACTCTTAAACCTTGCAGATTTTTCAGAAAAACTAAGTATGAACTGCAGTGCTACAGTTGATTAAGGTACCCAGATTTATATGAACAGCTTGATCTAAATTACAGCTTTATCGTCATTCATATATTTTTTTAACGTTATTTAGCTAACTGATTAAGCCCATTAAATGCAAGTACATATGTTCAGTGGTAACCTTTAAGCACTGTCTGATCATGTGACTTGCTCAGTCAGGTACTAGCCAATGGAGACTGAATGAATCAAGGCAAAGACTTCACAATGAAACTCATTAGACACCTGCAGTTTTAATTGCCTAAATTACATTGCCAGATATAGTTTTTAGCTGTTGCACAACTATCCACATTTAATTGAATTCGTATTTTTGTTTGTTCCTGCTATTCAACTTTTTTCTTTCTGAATGACTACTTTATTGTACCATGATATTAGACTTAAAGGTGATGGAATAAAGCAGATACACATTTTAGGAAAACTATACTGTCTTACTTGATGTTTTGAATATTCCATTGTTATGCTAAATTAGCAGTTATCCTTCACAGAACTATTTAAGTACTTAATTGCCTATGGCGTTGTTTTTCATTCCTGTTTTTGAAAAACTTTGCAATACTTTGTTTCCAAAGAAATATACCAAGTACATATTTCTTACTAATAATTAAAGTTCTACAATATTTTGCTTAAAGTTAAGAATATGCATGCCACCGCCCACCCCACCCCACCCCCAAACAGAATAGTTATGTTAGAAGAGTTCTTTTGTGTTGCTTGCATGGAATTGTTGCATAAACTTTATAGTAATTGTTATTTAAATGGAATGATTAGTTTCTATATCTCCAAGTTAACTATCTTCATCAATTTCCCCATTCCTCCATATCTGCCCTTTCCCATTCCTGAGATCCATTGTTAAAATGATGTCACATTAGCTTCAGTCAGAGTTCTACCTTCTCTGCTCATCATTGTTCTCACCCTTCTGGATGGATTTTCTTCTGCTTTTATTAGACCCTTTTTGCTACCTATCTTATTCTTCTGTCCTTTTTAGGTTCATAGGTTCATAGGTTCATACTAGGCTATCTGCCCAAGGGCATTTATAAGCCTAGCCCATAGTTATTTGGCTGCCACCCCTTTAGTTTGAATAAAACTATGCCTATTATTTTGCTGTGCCTCTGTCAAGCAGTGACACTGAAGTAATCCCTGGGGTATATCTGCGATCTCCCATCCATTGGTCAAGATTCCTCTTGAACAAGGCCAGCGAGGTGCTCTGCCTCACATGTACCGGGATTTTGTTCCACAGCATAGGGAGTCTGGGTGATGAATTGTTATTGTTCTCATTATACAGATAGTTCTCCAGTGATCACTTCGTCCAAGCTGGGTAGATGGACGTGAACAGACTGAATAGGCTGAGAATGGCACATGTACAACTTACCGTTACATTTGGTAAACTTTCACTTTTTTATAATCTTTACAGTATGCAGCTCTTCATTGGCAGATGCTGGGTATTATTCCCCAAGTCAGAATTTGTGTTTCCCTTATCCTGTCTATTCTGCCAGCCTAACAAGTTTTTTTTTTTTTTTTTCAGAGCGACAGCACTTAATTAAGGTCCATTCACAAGACTATTACATCTAGTACATTCTGCAACAATCAGTAATACTATATTATCATAATTATCAGTGGCAGCTGAGTTGTGTTCATTCTTTAGTCCCCATTACAAAACCAAGTCAGCCCAATCCCAGAGCTCTCCCATATTATTTATCATTTCATAATTCAAAAAGAAGAGAAGGAAGTAAAAAATATATTTAGTTTTGAATTCCCCTTCTTAATTTACATTTGCTTTCCTCCTTCCCCTCAGCTTCACACAGCTTTTAGTCCTGTCTTCAACTTATTTCTCAAAGTGACACTGATTTTGAATGCAAGCTAGATTATTTGAATTCTTAGAACTATTTGCATGATCCATCCCCCCTTTTTAAACCTATTTACATATTACTACTGTCCCTTGGTTACATCTATAATTTCTTTTTTTAGTTCATATACATCAAGTCCTATCAGCCTATCTATCTCTCCTCCATCCTTCTCGGTTGTCAGCTGTACTAACCAGATTATCCTTCCATGTCCCAATATCTTATCATACTGCTTTCTCCCTTTATCTTCGTCTCCTGGCTTCTCCAATTTCTCCAGTTCTGTCATCATTCCCATTATCTCATTCACTTTGAGCTCTTCTGTTGTTTTCCATTTTTTGGTGGTCCCCTTCTTATCTCATATCACCAGTTTGCCATTACCTTGTACTGAGATTTTTCTTAAATCGTACCCTAATAACCACAGCTTAGGAGTTAATGTAATATCATTTCTCATCAACTTTCTTAGGAACAAATCTCTTCCCCTTTTGTACTCCTCCAACTTCTCACACTCCCAAAAAGTATGATACCATATCCCCCTTCCAGTTTTACATCTCATATGTCTCCCTTTGTCCTTACAGTCTTGATAACCTATCTGGAGTATAAAAATATTTATCCAGACTATACCACGCAAAAATCGTAAACTTATGTGCTTCACTTCCATATCTTGTGAGAGGTGTAACTTCCAGCCATTCCGCATGCTCTGTCTGTTTTCCCAGTATTTGTTCCCATTTAATTTTTTACCAAGAACACTGCTTCTCTTCCTCCTTTTTCAAGTCACTCTCTTCCTAACTGTAACAATCGTCTTGTAGATTTCCCCACTAATCTCCTGTTTTCAATTTCTTGAGCCATCTTGGGAATCCCCTTCCCTCCTTTAACTCTTGTCTTCATTCCTTTCCATTCACTTACTAAACCTTCTTAGTCCCACTTTAGGGCTTATCGCAGATTATACTCCTCTTTGACTACAACCCAACCTTTTGCCTCTCTATTGTTTGTGACTAATATTTCACTTCTAACTGCCTCACACTCCATCTCCATAAACTGTCCTTATCCCGTTTGTGCTTATGTCTTCCCCGTCTTTATTTTTCTTTCTTTCTGTATTATCATTTCCTCTTCTTTTCACATCTCTTGAATAGCCTTTGTGCTTCCTGGAATCAGTATGTCTTTAGGTCCTTTGCTGGCATTTCTGATTAGACTGCCATGATTTATCCTTTCTTCTTCCTCTGCCCTTCTTTTTATTCCAACATTCTTTTCCAGTTTCCATCATATTCTCTGAGTAGCAATCTCAGCACATTACCCACCAATACAGCCTGTAAATTACTTTTCAAATAAGGAGCCCTTATCCTTCCCCATTTTTCCCAGCTGACTCTCAGTTTGTCACCCCCCCCCCCCATACAAACTCATTACACATCTGCTTCACCTTCTTCAAACAATTGTTTCCTGGAAGAGTCCAAAATACTTGTCCAACATAATCATATTGTGGCATTATACACAATTGTAATACATGTATCTTTTGAGCTATAGCTAATCATAAAACCTTCTATTTCTGTAACTGCTCCCTAGTTTTATCTGTTAAAGTCTTCTCCACTGTCTTACCTATCCATACTCCAGGGTACCTAATTTGTTCCTTCCAGAGAATATCTCCTCAGCTCTCCTCTTCCTCTGCTTCACTTCAAAGTGATATCACCTTCACTTTTTCTCTATTCACTTTGTAGCTTGACACCTCTCCAAAAACATGTAATATCTGCCATAATATATCCCTGTCATTATCATAGTTTCTCAATGTTAATAAAATATCATCTGTGTATAGGGTAATCTCCCTTATTTCGCTACCCCCATTATACCCTCTCACTGTGGACTGCCTTACTGTATCACCAGTGGCCAATGCCACTTCTGATTTCAGTCTCTTGTGATAGTTTTGCTTTGATTTTAACTGTTGTCCTCACTCCCCTATGTAATTAATTTAACATATTAACCCAACTCACAGAGAATACCCATCTCTCCATTATCTGAAATAAATACTGCCATTCTACCATGTCAAAACCTCTCACTGCATCTAATTCTATCAAGGTCAGTTCTTTTTCTGCTTCCATGGTATCTCAGATGAGTAACATACCTTTAGTTAAATTGTTCAATGTTCAACCTCATACAAATCTGGTTTTATCATCCTTGATTGCTATTTTGTTTTGTATTCTTATTATTCTTCCAATTAGAATTCGCATAAGACATTTATAATCATCATTAAGGAACTAAAATTTCTATTTAAGGAGTAAACTAAAACATTTCAGAGCTTTACCAGAAAAGGGAAGCTCATCAGACTCTGCTACACTTTGCTGTGAAGGAAAGGTTAGTTTGCTGTTATTTTTTGTATTACTGTATTGCCTTTCTATATTTTGAATACTGTAGTTTGTTTTCTTTACCTTGTGTTTTGCTTGCATTCTGTTTTAACAGCATATTAAAACTTCAAAAGAGACCACAGCTCTCTCTGTTCTGAGTCAGGCAGAATTTTTTTCGCGCCCTCCCACCCATTTAAGTTGTTTTGTTAAATACCACTGTCTTTCTAGTTGCCCGCCTCTTATGTTAATCTGACCATATATCTCATTTCTCTCTACTTTCACTTGAAGGCTTATGTGAGTAATCACAAAATCATCACTTTTGAAATCCACCTTCAATTATTTAAATTTATTGGCCATCTTACAGTATTCCTTGAGTACCCAAAAAATACAAAGTGACCACCCCCTTTCAGTCCCATCTTGTTTTAAAAATAGTAACTCTCCACTAAACCTTAACTTTTAAACAGGTAAAAACTCAAGTTACCTCACTTTCATCATCTAACTTCTCTAGTGCACACTGCAGAGTGCATTCTTTTCAATCTTACCTTTAAGCATCCCTGTGACTAGCACTTTCTCTAATACCTGCTGGAAAGCACCTGGGAAGCCTTAAACTCCTTTCCACAAACACTGAACTCTCACCCTTGTTAACAAGGAGAATTAATAGGAGGGCACTAAACAGCCTATAGTGCCAAAAGTACCATGCTAAAACAGCTCCTATGCTTTACAAAGAAAAAAAAAAGCCCCAAAACCAGGGCATGTCAAGGGTCAGCTTCGGTGATTTCTCCCTGTCCACCTGGTGAATCTCTGGGCATACTGGGGCAATCAACAATTGCCTCATGTACACAGACAACCCTCTCCTCCTACCACCCAACACTACAACCCCTGTGAGGAGATGCACTTATATAGCCAAAATGGAAGCAAAGCTCTCTCCACCCAAGATTGTGCTAAACAGTCAAGAGGAGAAGGTTAACACCACACACACCTCCAAGCAACACACTTAGCCCCTTCCTAAACCCGCACCACCAACACCCACATATAGCAACACTAAATCCACATGCAGGGCCCTTAACTTGTAACCTGCCCAAGCAATAAGAGACCTCTGAAGCTGAAGCGCCCAAACAAACACCAATCACAACCAATGGCTGTCACATAGTTCCCACAACACCAGTGTACCACCCAGCAGCAGCCCTAAGGCAAGACAATGTACCTAACACTTTAGTCATAGGTGACTCTATAGTCTGGCACACACTGATGTCCACCTCTCACCCAGGTTGAATAAGGAGAAAAATTACAGTCAGCTGCCTGTCGGGTGCCAGGATCCACCACATAACACATGCACTCAAGTCACATCCACAACAGAGTACAAATATGACTCTGTCATTGTCCATGTTGGGTGAATGACTTGAGGCGTGCCTCCCTGGACTACATGAAAAGAGACATGGAGAGCTCTCTCGGGATCATGTGGCCCAGGCAGGCCATGACCCTAGCCCTGAGTAGCATCCTGCCTTAAGCCCAGAATGATACCACAATATAAGGATAAAATGATTGACTTCAACAATTGGCTAAGCTTATGGTGTCATTCAAAGGGGATCCAGTATCTGTCTGCCTAGGATAACATGATTGACCAGACCGATGCTTTGCCAAGAGATGGTCTGCACCTGTCACCCTGGGATTCAGGTTGCTGGCTAAGGCTCTTGCCACCCCTATAGTGCCTTTTTTGAGGCAAACTTCAAAGGACAAAAACCCACCACCATAACAGGTACAAGCATGTGCAAAATCTGAAGGTAATGCTACTCAGTGCTAGAAGTCTAAACCTCAAAATGCACTCTCTCGAGGCACTCCTAAAATGGCCAGAACATTGATATCTGTGCAGTAATTGAGACCTGGTTCAAGGTTCCAGAGAGCACCCTGCAATACCAGGCTACAACTCTTACCACACTTTTCGGCCATTGCAAACCAGGACCAAGAAACACTAAAGGTGGAGGTGTCAATATTCACCAAGGATATTCCCACACCACCAGGCTAGTTGGCCAACACAAGCGTGTCTGAAATTCTCCAAGGAGTGCAACTAACACTAGGTAAGACTGCAATCGAAATTGTGGCTTGCACAGATCCCCACCATACCCCAAGATTCTCACTACACCTTTCTAAACATACTGGAAAATAATACAAAAGATAGAACCAAACACCCTAATACTGGGTGATTTTAACTACACCTGCACATTAACTGGAAAACTACTCATGTCCCAACACCCAACTGTGCTTGGTTCTTGGAATTCATCGAATTCCATACACCTGGATCAACTAATCCGCATAGTCCCACCAGGGGCTCCAATATCTTAGACCTGGTCATTGCCAACATGGGAAATCAATGCTCCATACCTATGGTCACCCCTCGTTAGTCAGGTCTGACCATAGCGGCTAATCACCCTTAACATCCACATCACCCCACCCCCAGTAAAAGAAACCACCATAAAAACTGCTCCAAAGCCAACTTCATGCTACTCAAGTCAGAAGTGACAAACTTCCATGACACCCATGCAGAGCAGAGACTGGAAAGTTCAACTGCTGAATCCTACACTATGGCACTGTATACGCAAATCCACTCATGCATGAATCGTGCCATCCCAAACAGAACAAATGCTCTCATCCAAAAAAAGGAAGCCAATCACGGTGGTCTCCTGCCATAAACAAACTTTACAACAAAGGAAGAAACTTTTGCAGAAAGAGGAAAATCCCAGAATGCAAAAACTCCCTTACTAACCTCAGTAGCAAACTGAGATGCCTCATAAAATCCTCCAAAGCTAGTTACGAAAATAAAATTGCCAAGATTCCAAAGACCAACCGCACAAAGCATTCTATAATTTATGTCAGGAGAATCTAGAAATGGCAATGCTCAGATCTGCTCTGAGCTAACAAACAGAATGGCATTAAATATACCTGATCGAAGGATATTGCCAATATCCTGGCAGATCGAGTTCAAGTGCCAACTTCTTTACTCCTCTCACCCCCTAAATGGCCCATCTGAATACCGGAAGATTGCCAAATTCCATGTAATAAACGGCCACACAGGTACAACGCACTCTCTAAAGCCAAGAATACAGCATCCATGGGACCAGATAACATCCCGGGGTGCAATACTTTGTTTCCAAAGAAATATACCAAGTACATATTTCTTACTAATAATTAAAGTTCTACAATATTTTGCTTAAAGTTAAGAATATGCATGCCACCGCACCCCACCCCCAAACAGAATAGTTATGTTAGAAGAGTTCTTTTGTGTTGCTTGCATGGAATTGTTGCATGAACTTTACAGTAATTGTGATTTAAATGGAATGATTAGTTTCTATATCTCCAAGTTAACTATCTTCATCAATTTCCCCATTCCTCCATATCTGCCCTTTCCAATTCCTGAGATCCGTAGTTAAAATTATGTCACATTAGCTTCAGTCAGAGTTCTACCTTCTCTGCTCATCATTGTTCTCACCCTTCTGGATGGATTTTCTTCTGCTTTTATTAGACCCTTTTTGCTATGTATCTCATTCTTCTGTCCTTTTTAGGTTCATAGGTTCATAGGTTCATACTAGGCTATCTGCCCAAGGGCATTTATAAGCCTAGCCCATAGTTATTTGGCTTTCGCCACCCCTTTAGTTTGAATAAAACTATGCCTATTATTTTGCTGTGCCTCTGTCAAGCAGTGACACTGAAGTAATCCCTGGGGTATATCTGCGATCTCCCATCCATTGGTCAAGATTCCTCTTGAACAAGGCCAGCGAGGTGCTCTGCCTCACATGTACCGGGATTTTGTTCCACAGCATAGGGAGTCTCTGGGTGATGAATTGTTATTGTTCTCATTATACAGATAGTTCTCCAATGATCACTTCATCCAAGCTGGGTAGATGGACGTGAACAGACTGAATAGGCTGAGAATGGCACATGTACAGCTTACCGTTACATTTGGTAAACTTTCACTTTTTATAATCTTTACAGTATGCAGCTCTTCATTGGCAGATGTTGGGTATTATTCCCCAAGTCAGAATTTGTGTTTCCCTTATCCTGTCTATTCTGCCAGCCTAACAAGTTTTTTTTTTTTTTTTTCCAGAGCGACAGCACTTAATTAAGGTCCATTCACAAGACTTTTACATCTAGTACATTCTGCAGCAATCAGTAATACTATATTATCATAATTATCACTGGCAGCTGAGTTGTGTTCATTCTTTAGTCCCCATTACAAAACCAAGTCAGCCCAATCCCAGAGCTCTCCCACATTATTTATCATTTCATAATTCAAAAAGAAGAGAAGGAAGTAAAAAATATATTTAGTTTTGAATTCCCCTTCTTAATTTACATTTGCTTTCCTCCTTCCCCTCAGCTTCACACCGCTTTTAGTCCTGTCTTCAACTTATTTCTCAAAGTGACACTGATTTTGAATGCAAGCTAGATTATTTGAATTCTTAGAACTATTTGCATGATCCATCCCCCCTTTTTAAACCTATTTACATATTACTACTGTCCCTTGGTTACATCTATAATTTCTTTTTTTAGTTCATATACATCAAGTCCTATCAGCCTATCTATCTCTCCTCCATCCTTCTCGGTTGTCAGCTGTACTAACCAGATCATCCTTCCATGTCCCAATATCTTATCATACTGCTTTCTCCCTTTATCTTCTTTTCCTGGCTTCTCCAATTTCTCCAGTTCTGTCATCATTCCCATTATCTCATTCACTTTGAGCTCTTCTGTTGTTTTCCATTTTTTGGTGGTCCCCTTCTTATCTCATATCAGCAGTTTGCCATTACCTTGTACTGAGATTGTTCTTAAATCATACCCTAATAACCACAGCTTAGGAGTTAATGTAATATCATTTCTCATCAACTTTCTTAGGATCAAATATCTTCCCCTTTTGTACTCCTCCAACTTCTCACACTCCCAAAAAGTATGATACCATATCCCCCTTCCAGTTTTACATCTCATATGTCTCCCTTTGTCCTTACAGTCTTGATAACCTATCTGAAGTATAGAAATATTTATACAGACTATACCACGCAAAAATTGTAAACTTATGTGCTTCACTTCCATATCTTGTGAGAGGTGTAACTTCCAGCCATTCCGCATGCTCTGTCTGTTTTCACAGTATTTGTTCCCATTTATTTTTTTACCAAGAACACTGCTTCTCTTCCTCCTTTTTCAAGTCACTCTCTTCCTAACTTTAACAATTGTCTTGTAGATTTCCCCACTACTCTCCTGTTTTCAATTTCTTGAACCATCTTGGGAATCCCCTTCCCTCCTTTAACTCTTGTCTTCATTCCTTTCCATTCACTTACTAAACCTTCTTAGTCCCAATTTAGGGCTTATCGCAGATTATACTCCTCTTTGACTACAACCCAACCTTTTGCCTCTCTATTGTTTGTGACCAATATTTCACTTCTAACTGCCTCACACTCCATCTCCATAAACTGTCCTTATCCCGTTTGTGTTTATGACATCACCGTCTTTATTTTTCTTTCTTTCTGTATTATCATTTCCTCTTCTTTTCACATCTCTTGAATAGCCTTTGTGCTTCCTGGAATCAGTATGTCTTTAGGTCCTTTGCTGGCATTTCTGATTAGACTGCCATGATTTATCCTTTCTTCTTCCTCTGCCCTTCTTTTTATTCCAACATTCTTTTCCAGTTTCCATCATATTCTCTGAGTAGCAATCTCAGCACATTACCCACCAATACAGCCTGTAAATTACTTTTCAAATAAGGAGCTCCTTATCCTTCCCCATTTCACTACCCTAGTCGCTTTTTTTTTCCCAGCTGACTCTCAGTTTGTCACCCCCCCCCCCCATACAAACTCATTACACATCTGCTTCACCTTCTTCAAACAATTGTTTCCTGGAAGAGTCCAAAATACTTGTCCAACATAATCATATTGTGGCATTATACACAATTGTAATACATGTATCTTTTGAGCTATAGCTAATCATAAAACCTTCTATTTCTGTAACTGCTCCCTAGTTTTATCTGTTAAAGTCTTCTCCACTGTCTTACCCATCCATACTCCAGGGTACCTCATTTCTTCCTTCCAGAGAATATCTCCTCAGCTCTCCTCTTCCTCTGCTTCACTTCTAAGTTATATCACCTTCACTTTTTCTCTATTCACTTTGTAGCTTGACACCTCTCCAAAAACGTGTAATATCTGCCATAATATATCCCTGTCATTATCATAGTTTCTCAATGTTAATAAAATATCATCTGTGTATAGGGTAATCTCCCTTATTTCGCTACCCCCATTATACCCTCTCACTGTGGACTGCCTTACTGTATCACCAGTGGCCAATGCCACTTCTGATTTCAGTCTCTTGTGATAGTTTTGCTTTGATTTTAACTGTTGTCCTCACTCCCCTATGTAATTCATTTAACATATTAACCCAACTCACAGAGAATACCCATCTCTCCATTACCTGAAATAAATACTGCCATTCTACCTTGTCAAAACCTCTCACTGCATCTAATTCTATTAAGGTCAGTTCTTTTTCTGCTTCCATGGTATCTCAGATGAGTAACATACCTTTAGTTAAATTGTTCAATGTTCAACCTCTTACAAATCTGGTTTTATCATCCTTGATTGCTATTTTGTTTTGTATTCCTATTATTCTTCCAATTAGAATTCACATAAGACATTTATAATCATCATTAAGGACCAATATTGGTCTATATGAAGCAGGGTAAAGAGGGTCCTTCCCTTCCTTTAGTGTCACTGCTATTATAGGTTCATTCCAAGAATCAGGTGGCTTAGTCCCTTCAATTGTACTTTTAAATAATTTTAACTAGTATGTGATTCCAACCTCTTTGTTAATCCTCCAAAATCCAGTGGGAATACCATTGGTCCACTGTTACTTCCCCTTTGCTAAGTCTTCAAACACTCCATCCAATTTATCTCTTATTATGCTACTCACCATCCCTTCCCTATCTCCCTATTCTATTTGCTCTAACTCCATCATCTGCCATCCCTGACTATCCAGCTCTCCCCCTTCAGCCTATATTCCTTCCAACTTGTACAACTCCTGATAATATTCGCTAAAGACTCCTGATATTCCCTCAAGTAGCAACTGCCTTATGTACATAGACAACCCTTTAATACTACCACCTAGGAACACAATATGTGAGAGATGCAATTACATTATGAACCTAGAATCCTTGCTGTATCAGTCACAAGCGAGTACATCAGGCACTAAGAAGGTTGTCTGCGCAAGCACAACAAGCACCACACCTGTAACACCACCCACACCTGTACAACACACTCTTACATATGCAAAGGTTCACAACAAAAACATACCTAAACAAAAGAGACCTCTGAAGCAAAAACACACACACACATAACAACCCACAGCATCAAGCACCACACATAGTACACACTCCTGCGTCTCACAGCCTCTAAGGCCAGGCCACAAACTCAATATACTACTTATAGGAGACCTTATCATGAGATACAGAGATCTGCCCCTCACCAAGCTAGACAAGGAGAAAGTCACTGTAAGTTGATTGTCAGGTGCTAGAATCCACTATATCATGCATGCACTCAAGTCTCTTAACAACAGGTACTGTTATGACTCTGTCATAGTCCATGTTGGTGTGACTGACTTGAGACGTACCTCTCTAGACTATATGAAGAGAGACATGATTGAGCTAGATGAATATGTGTCCCAGGCAGGTATGTCCCTAGCCTTAAGCAGTATCCTACTGTCACCTAGAATGATGCCTCAATGCAAACAGAAAATGATTGACTTTAACAATTGGCTTAGCTTTTGGTGTCATTCCAAGGGGATCCAGTACCTGACAGCCTGGGAGGACATGACTGACAGACCACAATGCTTTGCCAGAAATGGCCTTTATCTGTCTTCCCTGGGCTTCAGGCTTCTGGAAAAGGCTCTTGCCTCCCCCATAGTGCCTTTTTTAGGCAAAGTCAAGAGCACACAATTACCAACATGAAAAATGTTTCTAAATGAAATTTAAAGGCTGTGCTGCTAAATGCTAGGAGTCTTAGCATGAAACTGCACTCATTGCAAAAATTCCTCACCCTGGAGGATGCTTGCATTTGTACAGTTACTGAAACCTGGTTCAAGGCTGTGGAAAGCACCCCCACCTTACCAGGTTACTCATCCTACCATACTTTCAGACCCCAAATGGTGGGCTACAAAGCCAAAGGAGGTAGAGTTTCAATATTTATCAAAGACATACACACTTCTAGGCTGGTCAAATGGTAAGACGCACAGGAGACAATCCAAGTGCAGTTAACTGTTGACAAAACACCTATTCAAATCACAGCCAGCTACAGACCCCCAACCATGACTCAGGATGCTCACGCCACCTATCTGGACTTACTTGAATCCATTAAGATTCAATCATCTACCCTGATCCTGGGTGAATTTAACTACCCAACCATAGAGTGGAAGACGTATTCTAGCCCAAACATAAATGCCTAGAGATTCCTCAACTTCATCAATGCCAATGCACTGGATCAGCTGGTCATCACCCTCACGAGAGGTGAAAATACCCTGGACCTGGTACTAACCAACATGAGGAGCCACTGTAGCACCCCTACAGATCATCCTCCTTGGTAAGATCTTACCATAAACAATCACTTTTGAAGTTACCCTGACCCCCCTTGACAGTGTCAAACAAATAAAAATTCCATAGCTGACTACAGTCTCCTGAGAGCAGGTATAAGCAGTTTCACAGCCACCATCCCTTCAGTTGGAACTAGCACTAATGTCCAAGCCTACACCAAAAAACTATATGAGAACCTACATAGCTGTATGGACTCAGCAATACTTGACAGTACTGTATCATCTTCGCAAGGAAGAGTAAACCTGTCTGGTGGACAGCAGCACTAAGCAAACTCTATACTAAAAGGAAAAAAATTCCTGTCCAGGACCAAGAAGTAGGTGTCAAGTTGGAAGCAATCGCTCCTTTGTCTGAACAAGCAAATAAGGTCACTGGTGAAATCCTCTAAGGCTAACTTTGAGTCCAAACTGGCCACATCCACTAAAGGTAATCACAGAGCCTTCTTCACTTAAGTCCACAATCTCAAAGGTAACATCCAAATCTACTCTGAACTTGTGGTCAAGAACACCACATACACAAATGCCATAGCTATAGCCAACCTGCTGGCAGACAGGTTCAGAAAAAACTTCACTCCCCCTGTCCCCCCATCAGTAAACCAGGACAAACCCAGCACCTGCCCCCCTTCCCTCATCACCAGGAAGCAGGTCTTTAATTCTCTCTCAAAGGCAAAAAGTACAGTCTCCATGGGACCCGGAAATATCCCTGACTGCATCCTGCATGTACTGAGGCATGAGCTCTCAGCTCCATTAGGCACCCTGTTCAAGCAAAGCCTGAGCATTAGCTTCATCCTTGCCACATGGAAGACAGCCACTGTCATCCCTCTACACAAAGGTGGAGAGTTAACTTGCCCAGGAAATTATAGGTCCATCAGTCTAACTAACCTGATCTGCAAGCCCATGGAATGCATTATCATGGACCTTATAAACAAGGACATTTGGTAACCTCCAAATGCTTGACCCCACACAGTTTGGTTTTGTCAAAGGGAGATCATGCCTATTTAACTTGGTCAACTACTTTGAAACAGATATTAAAGCCATGGACAAGGGGAAGATGGTGCACACCACCTACCTTGACCTAGCTAAAGCCTTCGACACTATTCCCCACTTGGGCATAATAGTTAAACTCTCGCAGCTAGGCATCAACCCATATGTTACCAGATGGGTAGCAAACTAGCACACTGATAGAACCCACTCAGTCAAAATAGGGGAAGCCACCTCTAGTAGTAGACCTGTAATGAGTGGCGTACCCCAAGGATCGGTCTTGAGGCGTCTACAATTTGTGATATACTTTTCTGAGGTGCAAGCCAAAACCAGTGGTCTATAGCTGGCCAAGTTTGCAGATGACAGCAGGCTGGGTGCTGTCTTAAATTCCCTTAGTGATAAAAATATCCTCCAAGAGAACCTTATCCAAACCAATGACTGGTGCCAGGAGCGTGGCCTCAAACTGAATGCCAAGAACACATTAATAACAATGTACTAACCATGCAAGAAGTCATGAGGGACTTGGGCACTCAGGTCGATAGCAACCTGACTTTTGACCACTAAGTTTCATCCATTGTACACAAAGGCATTCTACATGGCCCACCTAATAAGTAAGGTTTTTTCTTCCAGGAACAAGAAAGTCATAACATCCCTGCACTCCTCCCTTATCAGACTCATTATCGAGTAGAACGCCCCTTCAGTATGTACCTTGCCAAACACATGCAACAGCTGGAGAGACCACAGAGGTTCCCGACCAGGAAAATACAAGGTGTCAAACACCTGTCCTATACAGATAGGCTAAAAGCCCTGTCCCTCTACTCAGTCTCATCCAGACTGCTCAGAGATGACCTGTATCTGGCATATAAGGGCATCACAGACCCAGCCTTGATGGAGTTGCTGCCTATCCATAAGTCAAAATCCACTTGGGCAACCCACACGCAAGGCTTCAACTTAGTCTGTGACATTAATAGAACTAGTTCGTAGGATAGATTTCTATCCCAGAGACTCCCCCATCTGTGGAATACACTCACTCTTCATGTTAAGCAGAGTACATCTCTATCCCTCTTTCAGAGGAACCTGGCCAACTGGATGGGAAACAGAAAATACATCCCTGGGATCCCACCTGTGTCCCTGCTGGACAAGGGAAACAGGTGCTGACTTTGTGGGAACATGGGCGAAAATCTTCGCTAGGCTTATAAAGGCCTCCGGGCCAATAGTCTAGTGTCATCCTTTGAACCTATGAACCTATAAGTGTGTCTCTTTCCTACTCTTACCCTTCCCTTCTAGTCCTATAAATTCCTCTTTCTACCTCTTTTTGTCTGATCCAGATTACTAGGCCTCTTGTTGCTTTGCGGGCATAAGAAAAAAACACACTTTTTCAACTGCTATCTTCCTTTAACATATCCTTTTATCTTCCCTCCTCTGCAGTTCTTGTTTAATCACCCCCCTTACTGTACTCATTAGTTTTATGCTTTCCATTTTCATTGTATCAAGGCTAACTCTTCCAATAATGCTTTCTTACTTAATCATCTACCTAGCATTTGTCATCTTATTCTGCCCTGAACTTGATGCCTAATATTTATTTTTATGTTATCAAACGTTCTACCACTCCTTCTTGTTACACCTTTTTCTTTAGCAGCACTTCAACCCACTCTCTATTGTCTTTCCTTTTAATAAATTAATTAGGGACCCTCCACTGACATTCTAGGTTAACTACGGGGGTAGTTTAATTCTAACTTCGTCATTTGCAGGATCTGACAGTGTAAGTGGTACTGTTATTGTTCTTTGTACTAGTGACTGATATTTCTGTGAAATACAGCCCCAGTTCACTCTTGCTGTGTGACTAAAAGGTATATATACATATAAAAATATATACATATAATAACAATTTGCTGTACCTTCCTTATTTTAGTAATATCTTCAGTGCCAACAGACACCAATAATCCCTTAAATATGTATCATCCCTATTTATTCTCCTCCAGCATGCCCATCACATTTTGTCATGCCCGATCCTCCATATCCACTGATTTAGCCTCTAGATACACCAGTTTTGCTTCCGCCACATCTATCCCTGGCTCAGCTGCTGGTTCTCAGCTAGTAACTCCTGCATTACCATGGTATGTTCATTTAATCATAGGTTCATAGGTTCATAGGTTCATACTAGGCTATCTGCCCGAGGGCATTTACAAGCCTAGCCCATCGTTTTGTGGCTTAGGCCACCCCTTTAGTATGGGGAACTATACCCATTATTTTTCTGTGCCTCTGTCGAGCAGTGACACTGAGGTAATCCCTGGGGTATATCTGCGATCTCCCATCCATTGGTCAAGATTTCTCTTGAACAAGGCCAGCGAGGTGCTCTGCCTCACATGTACCGGGATTTTGTTCCACAGCATAGGGAGTCTTTGGGTGATGAATCTATCCCTCCAGCACGTCCTATTAATAGCCGTGTCAAGGTTTAAGTCTCCCCCTTGTGGCTCTGATGGATCTAGATTTTTGAGGTGAAGCATATTCATCAAATCTGGGTTTGACATGGCCTTGTATGTTAGGCAAAGGTCACCTCTGAGCAAGCGGTGGCGACTGAATAGAGCTGGAGTTCTTTCAGTCGGGCAGCATAGGACAGATTTTTGAGACCCTTTATCCTTTTGGTGAGGAACTTTGTGGCCTCTCCAGCTGCTGCAAGTGTCGGGTCAGATACATTCCGAATGGGGCATTGTACTCAATCATTGGTCTGATGAGTGATGAGTAAAGGGAGACTATGACCTCCCTTGATCTAGATGAGAATCCCTTCATGATAAGGTGGGCAATGTAGAAGGTCTTCCTAACTACTTTAGCTACATGGGTGTCGAATGACAGACTACTATCAACCTGGGTCCCCAGGTCCCTGATAACTTCTTCTGTGGTCAGTGGATTGCCACCTATTTGGTAGCTAGGGTAACCTTGTTTTTCCCGAAGGGTATGACTATGCATTTTTGGCATTTAACTTTAGGCCGTGGCTCTGGCACCAGTTATCCGTTTCTGTGAGACCCTTCTGAAGGATATCTGTGTCAGATGTGTTTTCTACTATGGCGCCCAGTTTGCAGTCATCTGCAAACTTTGTCAGCTATAACCCTCCTTTGTTTGCTTGTACTGTGGAAAAATAGATGCCAAACAAGAGTGGGCCCAGGACTGAGCCCTGTGGGACACCACTTGTGACAGGCTTTGAGTCTGACATGGCGCCAGCAGCTCTGACCCTGTGGGTTCTGTCACTCAGCCAGTTTGCAACCCATCTTGTGATGTATGGGTTGACATTTAAGCTGATGAGTTTTTCAATGATACCCGAATGGGGTATTGTATCAAGGCCTTAGCCAGATCGAGGTAGGCTGTATGGACTGCCTTTCCCTCATCAATGGCTTTGGTGACTGTTTGAAAAAGTCAACCAAGTTTAAAAGGCATGATCTGCCTTTGACAAAGCCAAACTGGGTTGGATCCAAAGTCTGCAAATTCCCTATGTCTTTATTTATGAGGTCCATTATGATCCTCTCCATGGCTTTGCAGATAAGGCTTGTCAAGCTAATGGGCGGTAATTTCCAGGGTCGGTGGAGGCACCGCCTTTGTGAAGTGGTACCACAGTTGCAGTGCGCCACCCCTGGGCACGTATCCAGAGGTAAGACTTTGATTAAACAGCTGTCCTAGCTGTGGGTTTAATTCCTCATTGAGTTCATGGAGCACACAGCCGGGGACACCATCAGGTCCCATGGATGCTGTGTTTTTGCTTTGGAGAGAGCAGTTCTCACTTGGGCGCTGGAGATGTTTGGGGGCTGCAATCGTTTGGTATAGATATCTCTCCTTTTGGGGGAGGGGAGAAGTTTGCACTGAACCTGTCAGCCAGTATGTTGGCAATGTCTGTAGGATCAGTAATCTTCACATCATTTTGAACTAGCTCTGAGCATATCTGTGAGTTTCCTCCCAGGTTTCTAACATAGCTAAAGAAGGCCTTATGATTGTCTTTTGAGTCTTTAGCTATTTTTCTCTCGAAATTTGCTTTGGATGATTTTATGAGAGCTCTTAGTTTTTACTTATAGTGATCAAGGGTGTCTTACCTTTTAAGGATTTTGCTCTATCTTGTAGTAGCTTCCTCCTTTTGTTGTAGAGTTTGTTTATGGCTGGGGTCCACCAGACTGGATGCTTGCCTTTGGTACAAAGAGTCTTTGTTTTGCTTGGGATTGCCTTATCCATGCAGTCCTGCAGGTGCTGGTAGAAGGCATTTGTAAGTGATTCAGCAGCTTGAGTACTGTTTTCCGCCGCCCCGGGGGCCTTAAAGGAGCCCACACTAGTCTTTAGAAGTGTGAAGTCGGCTTTTGAGAAGTTCTTTACTGTGGTCTTTTTATTTCAGGTGGGGTGGGATGAGGACCTCCAGCGAGATTAGTTTGTGGTCTGATCTCACCAGTGAGGGGTACACCTCCGGTGTTGAACATTGTGCTCCCATGTTCGTGATGATGAGATCAAGTATGTTATCTCCTCTTGTGGGGATGGTGACTAGTTGTTCCATGGCATTTGAGTTTATGAATTCCAGGAACTTTTGGGCTAGGGTGTTTGGGCTTGAGTAGTGTTCCCAGTCTATATTAGGGTAATTGAAGTCACCTAGTATGATGGTGTTTGGTGATACATTTATCCCTCTAGTGTTTTCAGGAAGGCCATGTGAGGTTCCTGAGTTTGTGAGGGTGGCCTGTAACATGCTACAATTTGCAGAGCAGTCTTGCCTATGGTTAATTGCACCTGGATGGTCTCCGATGCATCGTGCATTGCCACCAGTCTTGAGGTGTGGGTGTCCTTGATGAATATGGATACCCCCTCCTTTCTTGGTATTGTCCAGATTTTGGGGCGGAACGCATGATATGAGGTAAAACCTGATAGCGCGGGGTGCTCTCAGGAGCCTTGAACCAGGTTTCTGTCACAGCACAGACATCGATGTTCTCCATACTGAGAAGGGCCTCGAGTGCGTGCATTTTGAGATTTAGACTTCTGGCATTGAGCAGCATTACCCTTAGTTTTTTCCTTTTTGTGTTCTAGGGTGGTAGGTTTAGAATTTGAGCCTTGCCTAAAAAGGCACTATGGGGTGGCAAGAGCCTTTGCCAATATCCGGAATCCCAGGGGTGACAGGTGCAAGCCGTCCCTTGCGAAGCAGCGTGGCTTGTCCAGCATGTCATCCCAGGCAGACAGACACTGGATCCCCTTTGAATGACACCAGTGTTTAAGCCAATTGTTAAAGCTGATCATCTTATCTCTGTATTGTGGCATCATTCTTGGTGAAGGTAGGATACTGCTCAAGGTCAGGGTCATACCTGTCTGGGCTACATAATCAGAGAGCTCCTCAATGTCTCTTTTCATGTAGTCCAAGGAGGTGCGTCTCAGGTCGTTTACACCAGCGTGGACAATGACTGAATCATATTTGTACCTGCTGTTGAGAGACCTGAGTGCTTGCGTTATGTGGCGGATTCTAGCGCCCGACAGGCAGCTTACTGTGACCTTCTCCTTACTCAGTCTGGTGAGCGGGACGTCAGTGTGTCTGACTATGGAGTCACCAATGACTAGTGTGTCTGGCATTGTGTTTGGCCTTAAGGGCTGTGACTGTTTGACACTCTGACTGTGAGGTCTATGTGTTGCAGGTGTTGTGTTCTGAGGTGGTGGTTGTTTGGGTGTCTGCTTTGGTGGCCTCTGCTGTTTTGGTAGATTTTGATCAGAGCCTCCGAGTATGTCTTTGTGTGTTTATGTGTATGATTTGAGGTTGTAATGGTAATATGTGAGACTGGGTCTATAGTGTGTGTGGTAACCTTCTCCTCCTGACTGGTCTTGCCAGTCCTATGTTGAGAGAGCTCAGCCTCCAGTTTGGCCGTGTAGTTGCATCTCTCGCATGTATTTGTGTTTTGTGGGAGGAGGAGAGGGTTGTCTGTGTACATGAGGCAGTTGTAACATTGCCTCAATATTCCCAGGTTCACCAGCTGAGCAGGAGAGGACACTAGCAACTGATCCTCGACATGCTAGAAGGAATAGACAAAAACTTTAAAAAGATTCGGCGACGTGGGTCACCGAGAACTGCGGGGTTGCCTTTTTGGGGTACTATCTATGACAAGAGTGCCGTATCAAGGTAATAAGTACTGTAGGAGCAAGTGCTACGTTTAACAGATAGAGAATAGTCTACTTGGAGTCAAGTAGAGATGATCTTTTAATTATAGGATACGCTGATTAGATCAGTAGTATAGTTCGAGGAAGGTAGTTTTAAGGAAAATTTGAAGAGTGGACTTTAGGTAGCCGAATAGTTTAAACCTGCTTAACCGCGCTGCCCTAGTGTGCAACAGTAGCAACTCCGCTAAATCAAAATCGGCTAAATCGGCTAAAGCGTGCTTTATAGCAGGGGCTGGAAAAGACAGGAAATGACCCAAATTGGCCAACAAACCACAAGTCACTGCCCTAAACCACTCCTCCGAGGACAAATGAAGGAGTTATGGAAATGACCCTAGTGGCCAATAAAACTACAGTTTCAAGTCAGTAACCACCTCTCCGGGGCAGGAAGCTGCTCAATGTTAGTCACTCCCACTGATAAACACAGAGACCCTCCTTCAGCCCAAGCAAAATGGCCTCACAGAAACTTTCAAACAGTTCAGGAACAGCAAGCCTGTAACTGAACTTTTTAACTCTCAGAAAAGTGGGAAAAAGCAAGATTTTTTTTGTTTTGTTTTTACAGAGATAGCAGAGGTTCACAAGTAATATCAAGTTATAACAGTGCAGTAAATGACCCCACACAAGAGTGCTAGGTCAAGGACAGAAAATATGCAAGTTTTAAGAAAAAACGATTTAAAATTAAGTGCAAACAGGAAATTCAGCAAACAGCTTTTGGTTGTGCTCTAAATACAGCTACTAATACAGAAATCAAGTTTAACAAGCCAGAAAATGCTCAAGCTAGGCAGCTATGCAGAAAAACTTAGCAAATAAACAGAGAAAAATACTTAAAATCTCAAAAGTGGCTCCTTCTTCTCTCAGCTTTTTCCTCTTGGAGGGTGCTTCACCAACAGCCAACAAGCCTGAAAAGACGCTCAAACCACGAGGCAACTAGGTTTTAAGAGAGGAAGATGAAGGAGTTATGGAAATGACCCTAGTGGCCAATAAAACTACAGTTTCAAGTCAGTAACCACCTCTCCGGGGCAGGGAAGCTGCTCAATGTTAGTCACTCCCACTGATAAACACAGAGACCCTCCTTCAGCCCAAGCAAAATGGCCTCACAGAAACTTTCAAACAGTTCAGGAACAGCAAGCCTGTAACTGAACTTTTTAACTCTCAGAAAAGTGGGAAAAAGCAAGATTTTTTTTTTGTTTTGTTTTTACAGAGATAGCAGAGGTTCACAAGTAATATCAAGTTATAACAGTGCAGTAAATGACCCCACACAAGAGTGCTAGGTCAAGGACAGAAAATATGCAAGTTTTAAGAAAAAACGATTTAAAATTAAGTGCAAACAGGAAATTCAGCAAACAGCTTTTGGTTGTGCTCTAAATACAGCTACTAATACAGAAATCAAGTTTAACAAGCCAGAAAATGCTCAAGCTAGGCAGCTATGCAGAAAAACTTAGCAAATAAACAGAGAAAAAATACTTAAAATCTCAAAAGTGGCTCCCTTCTTCTCTCAGCGTTTTTTCCTCTTGGAGGGTGCTTCACCAACAGCCAACAAGCCTGAAAAGACGCTCAAACCACGAGGCAACTAGGTTTTAAGAGAGGAAGATGAAGGAGTTATGGAAATGACCCTAGTGGCCAATAAAACTACAGTTTCAAGTCAGTAACCACCTCTCCGGGGGCAGGGAAGCTGCTCAATGTTAGTCACTCCCACTGATAAACACAGAGACCCTCCTTCAGCCCAAGCAAAATGGCCTCACAGAAACTTTCAAACAGTTCAGGAACAGCAAGCCTGTAACTGAACTTTTTAACTCTCAGAAAAGTGGGAAAAAAGCAAGATTTTTTTTTGTTTTGTTTTTACAGAGATAGCAGAGGTTCACAAGTAATATCAAGTTATAACAGTGCAGTAAATGACCCCACACAAGAGTGCTAGGTCAAGGACAGAAAATATGCAAGTTTTAAGAAAAAAACGATTTAAAATTAAGTGCAAACAGGAAATTCAGCAAACAGCTTTTGGTTGTGCTCTAAATACAGCTACTAATGCCTCTTGTCTCACTATGCTACACTCTCCTGCACTGTTTGCTTAACTTCCTTCATTTCACTCCAGATAGTTTCCATGGTAATCACTCTGTTTGTAATATCTCTGCCTGACACAATTATACTCTGCTCTTTACTGGTGTCTGCATGCTCTCTCTTAGCCTTAATTTTACTGTTCATGAACTCCATTACTTTCACTTTATCTATTGATATGGAATTCACTACTGAATGTTCAAATCTCATGAACTCCATTACTTTCACTTTATCTATTGATACGGAATTCACTACTGAATGTTCAAATCTCTTAGTTTATTACAATTGTACCTCCTATAACCCTGCTAAGAACTGCAGTTCTGCTTCTAGCCACAGCGTCATCATACTGGAAGTCCTTCACAACCTAGTTTGCTTTGATGGGTCTGTGACAAACTGTGCCATGTCTGCAGTTTTCTCTCTCTCTCTTTCCCTGTATGTTTCCTTTTTCTTCCTGATCAATACTCTTTTCTGGTTAAATCCGACTGCCCTCTCTTTTCGGAAACATATTGGCAATTTCATCATATTGATGTCTTGATGTACTTTTTACATGTGCTTGTTTTTGTCAACTCATCCAAAAGATTTTATACACTTCCTTCTACGTGGCTTCCTGATTGTATTTAGATGCATAGTAGATATTCCTGGAGGCTCCACAAACACAGGCCAGGTGGTGAACAAACCAGTCTCAGTAGTGCCAACAAAACAGTCTTTATTAACTTCTTGCCATACTTGATCTAGTAATTTTTGTGGGTTGTCTGTTTCCAGAAACATATTTTTCAACTTCAACAAAAACGTTGTCCTTAGTAATCATCCGGGCTAGTCTGACAAACTGTCCTTTCACTATACCTTTTTTAACATGTTCCGGGTGGTGACTACTGTAGTGCAGTAAGTAGACTATCACAATGTGTCGGTTTTCTATAAATATTGCTTGTAAAACAACCTATTTCATCATCTTTGTTAATTTCTACATCTAAGTAACTAATTTTATTGTTGTTGTAGTTGTAAGTAAAATTTAAAAAAGTAGTAGTGCTATTAATATATTGTAAAAACTCATCAATGTCTGCACTCTCCCCAACCCAAACAAAAAAAACAAATCATCTAAATAATGTGCATAAAATTTCCATTTGGTCAGATAAGGTGATGTAAGCAAAAATTTATTTTCCCACATTAACATAATTATTTTATCAAAAATTGGGGGGCACATGTGGCCCCCATTGCTACCCCAGTCTTCTGTAAAAAAAACTGTCCTTCAAAATAAACAAAATTGTACCTTAAAAACAACGCCAGTTCCTTTTGAAAATTTAATACAGCTTAGCGCCTCGGCATAATAGCCTTCAATGAACATAAATTACAGAACACACCCACTCATATAAATATCCCAATCAATTAAACAATCATGTTAAATTAATCAATTATATATACAAGAAATTTTAAAGGTACCATATACTATATAATACAATATATATAAAAAAACTACATACATTTAGAAAATTACAATAAACTTTTCCAATTCATTTCTAAATTTAGACCATTAGGTGACATAGTATTATACTTTAATATATAGATAGCTTCCTTATACAGTAAAATATTTTTTATTAATCTATCGTCACCTTTTTTAACTAATACTTTTTCAAGAACACAACATTCAAAAACATCTACACTACCACTATGTACTTCTATAAAATGAGAAGCAATTGGACTTTCTAACATACCTCTTTTTATATCCCTAATATGTTCTTGCATTCTCGTTTTGAATTTTCTTTTTGTTTCTTCTATATAATAAAGCTTACATGGACATTTAATACAATAAATAATACCTACAGAATTACATGAAAAAACATTATTTGGTTTATAAATGATGTCATTAATTTTATCAAAATATGGCCTTACATATTTACATATACTACATCGATTACAAGCAAAAGTACCATATGTTTGTATATTATGATAAACTTGACTATTAGGAAAAATATAATAAGCCTTAATTAATTTATCTGATAGATTTTGTCCTCTCTTAAAGGCTATTTTTGGAATATTAGGAAAAAGTTTACAAAGATTTCTATCAGATACCAAAAATTTCCAAAAATACTTGATAATTTTCCAAATTTTATTACTAAAAATATTGTATGTAGTAACAAAATAGATATCTTTAATTTCATGATCAGAATTTCTTAAATTGTCATTTTTTATATTAATACTGTCAATGTTATTAACATATGGTAAAAAATTATCATCTTCTTTATTCTTATTGTTTCCTAAATGATAAACTTTATTGTTATTATTATTATATAATAGTTTATCAATGGACATATTCAATAACTCCATACTATAACCTCTCTTTAAGAACATACTAATACAGTCATAAATATTTTTTTCTAGGTCTATTTCATTATTACATAATCTTGATAATCTAATAATTTCTCCATATGGTAGAGACAATAATGTATGTGGAGGATGACAACTAGTTCCATTAAGAAATTGATTTCCATCAGAAAATTTACGATACACTGTTGTCAGAATCTTTTTACCTACTTCTCCCTGTAATAAAATATCCAAATAATGGATTTTATTCCCAAATTGTAAACCATCAAAATGTAAATTGAATCTATTATTATTTAAATCTGAAAAAAATTCATGAACATGTTCAAAACCATCACTACAGAGAAAAATAAGATCATCTATGTAGCGGTAGTAAAAAAGTACATGATTTTTAAAAAATTCATTAGTATACACATATTCCAATTCATATTTAGCCATAAATAAGTTCGCATACATGGGGGCAAAAGATGCCCCCATAGCTGTTCCTTTAATTTGATGGTAAACCATTTCATTAAAACTAAAAAAATTATTTGACAAACAAAAAGAGGTTAAATCTATAATGAAATGAGTAGCAGGACTATCTCCTAAAAAATAATGTAAAGCCTGTAAACCATCTGAATGTTTAATATTTGTGTATAAACTAACTACATCAATACTTATCCAAAACATATTATCTGTCCAAATAACTTCACTAATCTTATCAATAAAATCAAAAGAGTCTCGTATATAAGACTCTAATTTTTGTACATGTGGTAGCAGATGATTATGTATAACAATGCCTATATTCCGACAAAAATAATTACTAGCTGAAACTATAGGGCCAGGCGGATCTATCATATTTTTGTGTAATTTTGGAAGGCAGTAAAAAGTGGCCAAATTACAGTTATCTACACAAAATTTTCTATCCATATCTTGTTTAGAAAAATATCCTAACCTGACACCTTTATTCAATAAATGTGTATATTCTTTCATTGCATTAAGATAACTATCAAGGTTACTAACTTCATAGGTTAAAGAATCATTAAGATGTGACATACACATATCAAGATATTGCCTATGATTAAGTAGTACTACTTTATTACTTTTATCAGATTTTTTAATAACTATATCATGTCTATCAACAAGATTTTTCAAAGCATTCCATTCATTTTTTGTCATATTATATTTCTGATATTTTTTATTTATTGAATTCATGACTTCTTGAATGGAAAAATGTACCATTTCAGAAAATTGAATAATAGTAGAATTATTATAAGAAGGAATAAACTTACTATGGAAATCAATACCATCTATATTAAGTAAAGAATATCCCTGTGAATATGTACATAATGATAAATCATCTGACAGACAAGAATAATAACTCTCTATACTGGTATCACTGTCATCATCTCCATCATAAAATTCAACTTTATCTGTTGGAAGTTCTTTATCGTGAGAAAAATGACATTTCAAATGAAGTTTTCTAATGAATTTAAAAATATCTTGTTTAAGTAAATAATGTCGAGGTATGACAGTAGGGACAAATTTTAGCCCTAAATTGAGTACAGACATTTCATCATTGGATAAATCACAACCAGAAATATTAACTACATTAAAGATGGTAGAATCAGTGTTACTAAAGTCAGTTCCATCTACTTCTCTTGTATACTTGTTTAAATTGTCCTTCACCCGATGAAGAACCTGTTTCAAAACCTTTCTTTTATTTCCTCTCTTGGAATTATTGCTTTCATTCAAAGCATTGCTGATGGGCTGCTGGATCTATAGCAGCTGGAAGAGGAGGAAAATCATTGTAGTCGACTTCTGAATCTGTAGTTTGCCCATAACCTTCAGAAGATGCAAATGAAACTGAAAGTTGTTTTTTATTAGATTTTTTCTGTTTAGTTAAAGGGCCAAAAGATTTGCATTTCCAAAGAAACGCACGACCATTATCATAGTCTTTAATGTCCCTTTTAATTTTTGTTGATTTATATTGTATTTGTTCATTTTCATATTTATTCAGATTTTCTTTTAAACCAACAAAAATGTCATTAACCTTGACTGAACCTATATCTGATAGTAACCTAGAATGAAAAGAATGCAGTTGTTTTTGTAATTTTTGTAACAATAACTGTTCTCTGTCCACAAGTATCTTTACCCATTCCATTGCGCAGTTGTGAGCCGCAGTAAGCCAGCGGTCTTTAAATATTAAATCATCTTTATCAGCATTGTCAAATGGTGTTATGGGCTTTTAAAAGCCCTCAAACCCCGAGGGGAAATGTCAAGTTCTACATATGTGTTGAGACCCAATAAATTAAAATGACAACGTGTCTCACGAAATAATAACTTTTCGAATTCTTTTATTGTATCTTGTATCTCCTGTGAAAACATTGCAGCATTGGTACGCCCTCCCAACGAACTGAAAGGATTAATAAATTTCTGTTGTCTTTCATAGATTAAATTTGATATATAATCTGAGGTTACATTACCGTTAGCTCTTAAAGTCTCTCCTAAATTTAATTGTTGACCATTAATAGAAGCTGACATGGATTTATTACCTTGTAAAACTTCAGAGATAACCGGAAAGCCTGGAACTTCCACGTGTGTTTTCATTCTATTAGTAACCTCAGATACCGGTGTTTTTCCAGGGAACAACACTTGCGTATTCATAGGAACCTTCGGTCTAACTGCCGCATCAGGTACCGTTGTCGTCACAGGAGCTGGAATACGGGATCCCACAGAGCAACCATTTGTTTCTGAAGCAAATTGAACGTTTATTGTGCCATCATTAGTATCGCTTGTATCCGAAATAAAGCCATCAACTGGAGAATTAAAGTTCTCTCTAAAGACTCTCGGAGTGTTCATTAAGGAACTAGTATCCATATTGACAGAATCACAAACAACTATGAAAAGTAATCAGGCCGAAGCCATAAAAACAACGCCAGTTCCTTTTGAAAATTTAATACAGCTTAGCGCCTCGGCATAATAGCCTTCAATGAACATAAATTACAGAACACACCCACTCATATAAATATCCCAATCAATTAAACAATCATGTTAAATTAATCAATTATATATACAAGAAATTTTAAAGGTACCATATACTATATAATACAATATATATATAAAAAAACTACATACATTTAGAAAATTACAATAAACTTTTCCAATTCATTTCTAAATTTAGACCATTAGGTGACATAGTATTATACTTTAATATATAGATAGCTTCCTTATACAATAAAATATTTATTATTAATCTATCGTCACCTTTTTTAACTAATACTTTTTCAAGAACACAACATTCAAAAACATCTACACTACCACTATGTACTTCTATAAAATGAGAAGCAATTGGACTTTCTAACATACCTCTTTTTATATCCCTAATATGTTCTTGCATTCTCGTTTTGAATTTTCTTTTTGTTTCTCCTATATAATAAAGCTTACATGGACATTTAATACAATAAATAATACCTACAGAATTACATGAAAAAACATTATTTATTATATTTTAATGAAAATGTTTACCATCAAATTAAAGGAACAGCTATGGGGGCATCTTTTGCCCCCATGTATGCGAACTTATTTATGGCTAAATATGAATTGGAATATGTGTATACTAATGAATTCTTTAAAAATCATGTACTTTTTTACTACCGCTACATAGATGATCTTATTTTTCTCTGTAGTGATGGTTTTGAACATGTTCATGAATTTTTTTCAGATTTAAATAATAATAGATTCAATTTACATTTTGATGGTTTACAATTTGGGAATAAAATCCATTATTTGGATATTTTATTACAGGGAGAAGTAGGTAAAAGATTCTGACAACAGTGTATCGTAAATTTTCTGATGGAAATCAATTTCTTAATGGAACTAGTTGTCATCCTCCACATACATTGTTGTCTCTACCATATGGAGAAATTATTAGATTATCAAGATTATGTAATAATGAAATAGACCTAGAAAAAAATATTTATGACTGTATTAGTATGTTCTTAAAGAGAGGTTATAGTATGGAGTTATTGAATATGTCCATTGATAAACTATTATATAATAATAATAACAATAAAGTTTATCATTTAGGAAACAATAAGAATAAAGAAGATGATAATTTTTTACCATATGTTAATAACATTGACAGTATTAATATAAAAAATGACAATTTAAGAAATTCTGATCAAGAAATTAAAGATATCTATTTTGTTACTACATACAATATTTTTAGTAATAAAATTTGGAAAATTATTAAGTATTTTTGGAAATTTTTGGTATCTGATAGAAATCTTTGTAAACTTTTTCCTAATATTCCAAAAATAGCCTTTAAGAGAGGACAAAATCTATCAGATAAATTAATTAAGGCTTATTATATTTTTCCTAATAGTCAAGTTTATCATAATATACAAACATATGGTACTTTTGCTTGTAATCGATGTAGTATATGTAAATATGTAAGGCCATATTTTGATAAAATTAATGACATCATTTATAAACCAAATAATGTTTTTTCATGTAATTCTGTAGGTATTATTTATTGTATTAAATGTCCATGCAAGCTTTATTATATAGGAGAAACAAAAAGAAAATTCAAAACGAGAATGCAAGAACATATTAGGGATATAAAAAGAGGTATGTTAGAAAGTCCAATTGCTTCTCATTTTATAGAAGTACATAGTGGTAGTGTAGATGTTTTTGAATGTTGTGTTCTTGAAAAAGTATTAGTTAAAAAAGGTGATGATAGATTAATAAAAAATATTTTATTGTATAAGGAAGCTATCTATATATTAAAGTATAATACTATGTCACCTAATGGTCTAAATTTAGAAATGAATTGGAAAAGTTTATTGTAATTTTCTAAATGTATGTAGTTTTTTTATATATATTGTATTATATAGTATATGGTACCTTTAAAATTTCTTGTATATATAATTGATTAATTTAACATGATTGTTTAATTGATTGGGATATTTATATGAGTGGGTGTGTTCTGTAATTTATGTTCATTGAAGGCTATTATGCAGCTAAGCTGTATTAAATTTTCAAAAGGAACTGGCGTTGTTTTTATGGCTTCGGCCTGATTACTTTTCATAGTTGTTTGTAAAATTGTACCTTAAGCCTGTTTCCATAAAAGTCACCAAAACATCCACTTCATTGTTACTGAATGAACAATATTCAAATAAAAATTCTTGAAACCATTCAATTCCCGTAGAGTGTGGAATTACATTGAACAAATTAGTCACATCCGCCGTAAGGAAAGAGTCTTTGCTGTTATAGTCTAGGTTATTTAGTTTCCTTAAAAAATGCCAAGAATCAATACAAATATGTTCTTGGTTTTTAAGTACCTTTTAGTTTGATATCAATGTATTTCCCTAGTGTGTATATTTTAGAGCCCGAAACATTAACAATAGGCCTCATTGGTGGGTCTCTTCTATCCTTATGCATTTTCGGAATCCCGAAAATGCTAGGGAACCTAGGATATTTAGTATGTAAAAATTCAACAATTTCATGCTCCAATTGGCCCTGATCCTCCATGTCTTTTAATAAAAGGTTGATGTTTTTGTATGAAATGTTGACCATGTTAAGTGATGCTTCTTCATAAAGAGAACTATCCAACAAAAAAAAAATTCATTCTATTAACGTAATCTTGTTTATCCATTATGACAACTCCACCTCCCTTGTCTGGTCTCATGACCCGGAGAGTTTTGTCTTTACAAAAAAACAGAAGTAATGCTCGTTCACTATCAGATAGGTTGTCATTAATGTCTGTTCTGCTTCTATTGATTAATGCCCTAAAATCAAAATCGCACATGTTTTCAAGTGTAAGCAATATATTAGCAGGACTTGGGTTAAATACACTTTTCCTTCTTAACATTCCAAATGAATCATTGCACCCTATACTGTTGAACATTAACTTAAAGTTTAAATTTCTAACCAACATTTTTAAGTCAAGAGTTAAATCAACAATATTTGAACGTTTGGTAGGTACAAAGAAAAGCCCTTACTGAACAAATCTGCAGTGTTTCTATCAAAGTTCCGCTCAGTAAAGTCATAAACACAAAAGTCACCTTTAATGTTATAAACACAGTTTGAGTAGTCACCCAAAATGTCTTCGTTTAGCTCATCTTGGCCTAGTACTGCTTCGTTGTAAAAAATAACATCATTTAATTCCATCTCCTTTGCTGTTTCCTGCCCTGCCAATGCGGGTATGTTTGTTGCCCCGTATTCTGGTGATTCCACTGTTGTCTCTGAGAGCCATTGCGTGTTTGGTTCCAAATCCTTTCTGAGCATCTCAGAGGTGGTGGCCTTAAAGGGACCAATTTAGGGGAAGCACTAGCATTTACGTCATCATTGTCTGTTCTTTCAGCTAAGGTGTCTGTATCAAAGGAGTGATTAAAAGGCTTTGGTTATGGATAAGCTACTCTTTCTGAGAAGGCTTTACAGTCCCTTTCAAATTTTTTGAATTTATGGTTGTGCACTTCCCTTGAAATTCTGTCCACTTTCTCTATAACTTTTTTGTAGTTTTGCGTTGAACATGAAAAAAGAAGATCTTCATGTAAAGGTTTGTCTAGTTCAATTAGTTCTCGGTTTAGCACCTTGATTGCTGACAAATTGTGTTTAATCAAAACTTATATCAGTTCACAACCTTGCCTATCAAAAAGGTCTAACATTTCTCTGTGTAATTGGGACCCAGCAACTAGTCCATTAGGAAATTTCCAGCTTCTAAGCCCTTTCGGCAGTCTTTAAGCTTTAATGCTTTCAATGAAATAATTGTCTTCATGTTGTTCATAGGTTCATAGGTAGGTACTAGGCTATCTGCCCGAGGGCATTTATAAGCCTAGCCAGAGTGTGCCGGCTTTTGCCTCCCCATTGTTTAATTAACTGAGCCTCTGTCAAGCAGAGCCAATGAAGTGATCCCAGGGTTGTATTTTCTGTTACCCATCCACTCGTCAAGGCTTCTCTTGAAGAGTATTAGTGAGGGGTTCTGCCTAATGTAGTTAGGAATTTTGTTCCAAAGCATGGGGAGTCTCTGTGACAGGAATCTATCCCTCCAGCATGTTCTATTTATTGTTGTGGCGAGGTTTAGCCCACTAGAGTGCGTGGCTTGCAGTGACTTGGATTTCTTTAGGTGGAGCATGTCCATCAATTCTGAGCTGGACATGGCTTTGTAAGTCAGGCAGAGATCACCTCTGAGTAAGTGATATGCCATTGAGTACAGCTGGAGTTTTTTCAGTCGGGCTGCATAGGACATATGTTTGAGGCCAATAATCCTCTTGGTGTGGTGCTTTTGTGATCTTTCCAGCTGTTGGAAGTGTCTTGTGAGGTACATCCCAAATTGGGCATTGTACTCTATGATGGGTCTGATCAGTGATGAGTAGAGGGACACTATAATCTCTTTATTTCTAGATGCAAACCCCTTAGTAATTGAATGGGCCATAAAGAAGGATTTCCTAACTACTTTGGCAATATGATTGTCAAAGGAGAGATTACTATCTACCTGGGTCCCCAGATCTCTTATTACCTCGTCTGTATTAAGGGGGCTGCCGCCTATGTGGAAATTCATGGGTGTTTTGTTTTTCCCAAACGGGATGACTATGCATTTTTTGCTTGAGGCCATGACTTTGACACCAGGTTTCTGACTCAGTAAGGCCTTTTTGAAGGATGTCCGTGTCTGCCAGAGAGTCAATTATGGCTCCCAGTTTGCAGTCATCGTGAACTTGGTTAGCCATAGTCCTACTGGGTTTGCCTGTACTTCTGAGAAATATATGCTGAACAGTTGGGGTCCCAGAAATGAGCCTTGCAGGACACCACTTGTGACTGGTTTAGAGTCGGACCAGGAGCCCGCTATTCTTACCATGTGAGTTCTGTCTGTAAGCCAGTTGACAACCCATCTTGTGACATATGGGTTTATGTTCAGGCTGGTGAGTTTTTCTATAATACCTGAGTGAGGAATGGTGTTGAACGCCTTGGCGAGATCAAGGTAGGCTGTGTGAACCACCTTTCCCTCATCTATGGCCTTGGTGACTGTCTTGAAGAAATCAACCAGGTTTAGTAGGCATGATCTGCCCTTAACAAAGCCAAACTGAGTAAGGTCAAGTGTTTGGAGGTTCCCAATGTTTTTGTTAATGAGTTCCATGATGATGTGCTCCATAGCCTTGCAGACCAGGCTAGTCAGGCTTAGGGGGCAATAGTTACCAGGGTCAGTTGTGGCCCCTTCTTTGTGGAGTGGAATAACCATTGCTGTGTGCCATTCTATGGGCACATAGCCTGCGGATAGGCTGAGGGTGAGCAGCGTGTTTAGGTGGGGGGTTAGTTTGTTCTGTAGTCCATGAAAGACGCAGCCTGGGACACCATCTGGCCCCATTGATGCTATGTTTTTGACTTTTGAAAGGGCTCTGATCTCTGATCAGTACTAGCCAGAAACTACGATCCCTCATAAAATCATCTAAGGCCAGCTTTGAAAGAAAAATTGCACAAGACGCTAAGGATAATCACAAGGCCTTCTTTAGTTATGTCAGGAACCTGGGTGGCAACTCCCAGATATGCTCTGAGTTAGTGCAAAATGACAAAAAATACACTGAACCCACAGACATTGCCAACATCCTGGCAGACAGGTTCAGTGCAAACTTCTCCCCCCCTTCCCCCCCCAAAAGAGCAAATGTCTATCCCAACAGAGTGTATCCTTCCTGACATCACAGATGCACTGGTGAGAGCTGTCCTCTCCAAAGCAAAAAACACAGCATCAATGGGACCGCACGGTGTCCCGGGCTGCATCTTACATGAACTCCAAGAAGAACTGAACCCTCACATAAAGTCACTGTTCAATCTCAGTCTTACTACAGGATATGTACCCAAAGAATGGTGTACAGCAACAGTGGTGGTCCCACTCCACAAAGGTGGTGCCACAACAGACCCTGGAAACTATTGCCGTATAAGCCTGACTAGCCTGGTCTGCAAAGCTATGGAGCGTATCATCATGGAACTCATAAACAAAGACATTGGGAATCTCCAAACACTGGATCCTACCCAATTCGGCTTTGTTAAGGGCAGATCTTGCCTCTTGAACCTGGTCGACTTCTTTGAAACAGTTACCAAGGCCATAGATGAAGGGAAGGTAGTACACACAGCCTACCTGGATATTTCAAAAGCCTTTGACACAATATCCTACTCAGGCATCATAAATAAGCTCACCAGCTTAAATATCACCCCCTATGTCACAAGATTGGTTGCAAACTGGCTCAGGGATAAAACCCACATGGTCAGAATTGCAGGTGCCATGTCAGACTCTAAACCAGTTACAAGTGGCATCCCACAAGGCTCAGTCCTGGGACCTCTCTTGTTATGTATATATTTATCTGAGGTACAGGCTAATACGGGAGGACTATGGCTGACCAAGTTCGCAGATGACTGCAAACTGGGTGCCATAATTGACATGACGACTGACACAAGCATCCTCCAAAAGGGTCTCACAGAGACGGAAAACTCGTGCCAGAGCCATGGCCTAAAGCTAAATGCCAAAAAGTGCATAGTCATTCCCTTTGGGAAAAACAAAGTGCCCACAAATTACCACATACGTGGTAATCCATTAAGTATGGAAGAAGTAATTAGGGATTTGGGGACCCATGTAGATAGCAATCTCTCCTTTGACAATCACGTTGCCAAAGTGATTAGAAAGACCTTCTATATAGCCCACCTTATCATGAAAGGGTTCACATCTAGATCAAGAGAGGTCATTGTGCCCCTCTACTCATCGCTCATCAGGCCCATAATTGAATACAATGCCCCATTTGGGATGTACCTTACCCGACACCTGCAGCAACTGTGAAAAAACGAAAGGCAAACCACGTAGTATTCCTCAATGCTACCACTCGTGAAAACTGAGTGAAAATAGTACCAGGCAGCAAACTGGAACGAAATTCAAATACACAGATAATCCAAAATGAGTTTATTTCTTAAGCGCTTTTCGTCTGCTACTAATGGCAGACTTCTTCAGAGTAAACTCATCATAATATCCACATCATTTATACTAAAAACATAATTAACTAATTAATCTTATTTAACAATCATTTAAAGAAACAGTATCTAAAATCCATTTAAAACTGAAACTCATGTGCTAAAAGCATAAATTTCAATAAAAAAGACTCTTACCATATAAATTCTGTTTACTACATTATGTCATAGGTATAAGAATATATATATGTTGTATAAAAAATCAACTTTATACATACACAAACCCAAAATCACATAAAAGTGTTATTGGATTAATTCATTAGTGTGTATTGTACTTTATTTAATTACTTCCGTATTAGTACAGTAACTTAATGATACTCAAACTTTATCACTTAGTCTAGTAAACATTAGACAATGAGGTATAACTATTTCCATAATGATCCATGCCTATCTTTTTAAACTGAGTAAACTAAGTATGCACCCTATAGAACATGTTTCATTGAGACCTGGAGGGTGGTATGATTCCAACCTAATCTGCCATCCAAGTTCCAACGCTAGTAGTTTTAATGAAGCTGGACCACCTCTACTGTCTTGCTGAACTTGGTCAATGCCGATAAATTTAAATTGATGGTCAGGATACTCTGAAACATGTTTAGCTAATGCATTTGTTAGCTTACGCTTCCTGATAGCATACTGGTGTTCGTAAATTCTATCTTTGAATTTACGTTCGTTTTTTCCTACGTATAGAGCTGTACACTTTTGGCATAGGGCTAAGTATACTATCAGTTTAGAATTGCATGTGTATCTGTGTCTAATTTTGAATTCACCTTTGTTCGTTTTAAACCTATTTGATTCTATAATGAAGCGGCAATAATTACAGTTATAACATCTGAACATACCTGGGGTTCTCACTAGCATAGATTTCATTTCGAACCAAGATTTAAGGTTCCTACCTCTTCTATATGTCACTGAAGGGGTTGAACCTAACTTGTTGAATACAGTCGAGTCTACCCCAAATAACTGCCAGTTGTTCTGAATGATATCCCACAGAATGGTACTGTCAACTGAAAATGTGGTGATAAATCTGGGAATGTCTGAATTCTCTACACTCCCAGACCTCACTGAAATTCCTGAACTTACAGCTGTTATCATACTCCCTTTCACTCTCATTTGCAGAAGTGGCACATAAAAGTTGTTATTCCTTTTGATGGAAATCTCATCTATGAGTTCATTAACTAAACCACAGGGATACCCCCTACTTAGAAACATAGATTTAAGTGTGTTACATTCCTCTATAAAGTCTACCTCTCTGCTGTTAATCCTCGCTGCTCTAACAAGCTGCCCTTTCACTACTGCCCGTTTTTGTGTGTAAGGGTGACAGCTTGTGAAGTGTAGTAGAGTGTTGGAATAAAGTGGTTTCCTGTATATTTTAGAAGTGAAACATGCCATGTCCATATCCTTTGTTAGAAGAATGTCCAGATATGCCACCTCAATGCTACTGAACGATGAGGTGAAGGTGAGGAAATCGGTAGAATTGTTCAAAAATTCAATGAATGAAATGGCATGTTCTTCATTCCCGTTGAAAAGAATGAAAATATCGTCCAAATAGCGGGTGTAGTAGACCAACTGATCAGAGAATGAAGGATTATTCAGGATGAAAAGATGTTCCCATTGGGCCATTACGAGATTGGCCACGCTGGCTCCATAAGGTGAACCCATCCCTACTCCCACCGTCTGCAGATAGAAATTGTCGCCGAACATAAAGAAGTTCCTTGGTAGTGTTAAATCCAGTAATTCTGCTACCAATGCAATGTCACAACTCCTAGCCTCCCTAGCTCTTAACCTGTCACAGACCCATTCAATAGCTATTTCCTGAGGAATACTAGTATATAGGTCTTTGACGTCTATGGTCAGCAGGTTGTAATATGCTTCAAAATGTATTTCATTGATTTTAGATAGAAAAGTCCATGAATCTTTGCAGATCTGTGACTCCATAGTGACATACTTCCTTAAAATATGATCAACCACCTTAGCGCAAGCATAGGTGGGTGATCCACGGCTATCTATGAGTGGACGCATGGGGGGGGTCATTAGTATTCTTATGTATTTTCGGTATCCCGAATAAGTATGGAATTCTAGGGTATAGCGTGGTCATGTAGTTGTACTGTTCTTGGCTAATCCTACATTCAATGTACATCTCTTCTAGATGGTCTTTGATTACTTTGTAGGCGATGTTGATTTCATTTTTTGAACTCAAAGTCTACGCTTGAGTGTCCAAAACTAATAACATACGTGTGAAGTAGTCGCTGTTGTCAAAAATTACGACTCCTCCACCTTTATCGGGTTTACATATGCGCAAGTTGTTCATTTGGAGGGACCGAATATTCTCTAGTTCTTCACTATTTCTGTGTACCATCCTGTTAGTGCGGTTCTTTATATGCCTCCTGATGTCAATTTCACACATCAATTCGAACATAGCAAGAAGTGGGTGGAGGGGAGGATTGAAGGTGCTAGAAATATATAACGTGTTGCTGTCCTTTAGATAAGCTTCCCCTCCCATCATCAACTTAAAATTAAGTTTACGTGTGAACATTTTGACATCAATTAAGGCTTGAACTAAATCTATGTGATGGTCTGGTACATAAGTTAAACCTTTAGCCATTAAATCAGCCATATCCACTGAAATATCAACATTAGCAAAATTGTAGACATTAAAGTCACCTATTGAATTAGTGATAATAGTTGGTCCATAATGAGTGTTTTCATAACTCCGCTCAACACCTTCTGTCTCCGATACAAGTTCATCATTCCTAGGTGAATTTATAGTGTATGTTAACGGTTGTTCCTCAGTGGATAAGGGTGGTTCTGTCGTTGGCGTTGTGCTTTTGGTCGTACTCCTAAAAAATTCCCCTGTTCATAGTGTAAGTCCCGACTGTTTGCGTTATGTGTTTGGTGGATATCTACGTTGTTTTTATTCAACAACCTTTCACTCCTGCGTAGTTCATTGTGAGGCTCGACTGTCTCACTATCTTGAAAAACAGTCTGCTCCTCATCTCCATGTCTATAATTGTCAGGCAACCTATTATGGACATGAATGGCACTAGCTGGATTCATGTTAGCTCCATTCCCACGTGTACTCATGTTGGCTCCATTTCCACGTGTACTCCCTTTCCCCTTCCAAACCTGACTAGAATGAGGTTTAGGATACGCTAGGCCTTCCTTATATGCCTTAGAATCCCTATCAAGTTTCTTAGATTTGATTGCCTGCAGTTTAACCAAGTGTTCATCAATATTTTTGTATAATTTACTGTATTCAAAACTATGGCTCTCAAATCTAGTGTCTGTTTTGATCCTGTCGTCCAAAATTGTTGCTTCACTATTCAGTTGGTCTATTTGTAAAGCATAATGCTTACTCATAAGTCTTAATAAATCAAAACCATGCCTATCATACATATCACACAGTTCAACATGAAATTCAGAGTTAGCGATTAGGCCTGTAGGATATTGACAGTGCCTTAAACCTTTGGGCACTATTTTCCTAGTAAGGCATTCATTGAAATATGCAATTTCAAGTTTTAATTTTTTAATTTTAAACAATGTGCTATCAAACTCTTTCAAATTACTGTAAAATTCAGAATCAGCATTGTCCTTTTGTAAATTAAATGTCACTTGTTCATTATTGAACGAAGGATTGTTATTAATCCATTTGGAATAAATAGGTACATTGTTCGTATTAACACTCACCGGTGCTGTTTCATGTGTATTGTTTCCTACCATAATTGGCGTATTTGAAGTTAGCTGAACAGTAGTCCTGTTACACGGAGCATTATCGCTAAGTATATCCTCTGTAGTAGTTGGAAAAAGTTCCCTTCGATGTACAACAAATGTACTAGGATCACACGACGGTGAAGTGTCAGGTTTGTCCAAAATAAAAGTTGGTACTGTTGATTGTAGAGGTTCCTCGTCGGCTGGAATTCTCCTCTGCCTTACTTGATTAGTGTTACCTAACTCTGCTACAGTCGTGACGTTGGAAGCAACCAAGCTCGACATATGATTGGTGGACTGCTGTTCAGCTCGTAAAGTCATATTCAAACCTTTATGGGGAATAAAGTTACCCGCTATGTTGCTCCCCAAAGAATTAAAAGTTCCATTGTCACTATCGAGGGAACTTCCTTGTAGTATACGTTGTTGTGAAGGGGCTACATCAAACCCAGGTTTCGTAGTAGTAACTTTTGGTATGTTGTTGGGAATACAGTCAGTGTTATTCATTGGAATCATTTTAGTAGATAGTAAAATACCTTGTGCTTTTTCAAGCCCGTCGATACGTGACAACACTGCTTCTAACTTACATAATAGTAAGTCAAACGAACTGTTCTTGGTGTTCCGTTCATCAGAATTAGTAGTTGTTGCTGGCTGGTTATCAGAAGTTGGTACGATCCTTGCTTCTGAATTCTCGGATCTTAATAGTTCCGGCGTTGCATTCGGAAAACCACTGGCTAGCTCACATTGAGACTCGGACGTCATACTTGAGAAAAAAGAAACCAACTGTGAAAAAACGAAAGGCAAACCACGTAGTATTCCTCAATGCTACCACTCGTGAAAACTGAGTGAAAATAGTACCAGGCAGCAAACTGGAACGAAATTCAAATACACAGATAATCCAAAATGAGTTTATTTCTTAAGCGCTTTTCGTCTGCTACTAATGGCAGACTTCTTCAGAGTAAACTCATCATAATATCCACATCATTTATACTAAAAACATAATTAACTAATTAATCTTATTTAACAATCATTTAAAGAAACAGTATCTAAAATCCATTTAAAACTGAAACTCATGTGCTAAAAGCATAAATTTCAATAAAAAAGACTCTTACCATATAAATTCTGTTTACTACATTATGTCATAGGTATAAGAATATATATATGTTGTATAAAAAATCAACTTTATACATACACAAACCCAAAATCACATAAAAGTGTTATTGGATTAATTCATTAGTGTGTATTGTACTTTATTTAATTACTTCCGTATTAGTTCAGTAACTTAATGATACTCAAACTTTATCACTTAGTCTAGTAAACATTAGACAATGAGGTATAACTATTTCCATAATGATCCATGCCTATCTTTTTAAACTGAGTAAACTAAGTATGCACCCTATAGAACATGTTTCATTGAGACCTGGAGGGTGGTATGATTCCAACCTAATCTGCCATCCAAGTTCCAACGCTAGTAGTTTTAATGAAGCTGGACCACCTCTACTGTCTTGCTGAACTTGGTCAATGCCGATAAATTTAAATTGATGGTCAGGATACTCTGAAACATGTTTAGCTAATGCATTTGTTAGCTTACGCTTCCTGATAGCATACTGGTGTTCGTAAATTCTATCTTTGAATTTACGTTCGTTTTTTCCTACGTATAGAGCTGTACACTTTTGGCATAGGGCTAAGTATACTATCAGTTTAGAATTGCATGTGTATCTGTGTCTAATTTTGAATTCACCTTTGTTCGTTTTAAACCTATTTGATTCTATAATGAAGCGGCAATAATTACAGTTATAACATCTGAACATACCTGGGGTTCTCACTAGCATAGATTTCATTTCGAACCAAGATTTAAGGTTCCTACCTCTTCTATATGTCACTGAAGGGGTTGAACCTAACTTGTTGAATACAGTCGAGTCTACCCCAAATAACTGCCAGTTGTTCTGAATGATATCCCACAGAATGGTACTGTCAACTGAAAATGTGGTGATAAATCTGGGAATGTCTGAATTCTCTACACTCCCAGACCTCACTGAAATTCCTGAACTTACAGCTGTTATCATACTCTCTTTCACTCTCATTTGCAGAAGTGGCACATAAAAGTTGTTATTCCTTTTGATGGAAATCTCATCTATGAGTTCATTAACTAAACCACAGGGATACCCCCTACTTAGAAACATAGATTTAAGTGTGTTACATTCCTCTATAAAGTCTACCTCTCTGCTGTTAATCCTCGCTGCTCTAACAAGCTGCCCTTTCACTACTGCCCGTTTTTGTGTGTAAGGGTGACAGCTTGTGAAGTGTAGTAGAGTGTTGGAATAAAGTGGTTTCCTGTATATTTTAGAAGTGAAACATGCCATGTCCATATCCTTTGTTAGAAGAATGTCCAGATATGCCACCTCAATGCTACTGAACGATGAGGTGAAGGTGAGGAAATCGGTAGAATTGTTCAAAAATTCAATGAATGAAATGGCATGTTCTTCATTCCCGTTGAAAAGAATGAAAATATCGTCCAAATAGCGGGTGTAGCAGACCAACTGATCAGAGAATGAAGGATTATTCAGGATGAAGGAACCTGCAGCAACTGGAAAGACCCCAAAAGTACCTCACCAAGAGGATCAAGGGACTCAAACAGATGCCCTACGCAGTTAGGCTAAAGAAACTCCAGCTTTACTCAGTTGCTTACCGCCTACTCAGAGGCGATCTGTGCCTGACGTATAAAGCCATGTCCACCTCAGGAAATCCAAATCCCTTAGAGCTATACGCTCCAGGGACTTAAAACTCAGCACAGAAATAAATAGGACATGCTGGAGGGAAAGATTCATATCCCAGAGGTGCCCCTTACTCTGGAACAAAATCCCAATCCATGTTAGGCAGAGCCCCTCAATGACCCTCTTCAAGACAAATCTTGACGAGTGGATGGGAGATCATAGGTTTACCCCTGGGATCTCTTCTGTGTCCCTACTAGGCAGAGGCACAGTAAACTAACCATAAAAAGGCTATATTCTGTGACCTACTATACAGAGGCACAGTCATCTAATCTAAAAGGGTGGTGAAAGCCAAACACACTCTGGCTAAGCTTATAAATGCCCTAGGGCAGATAGCCTAGTATCAACATATGAACCTATTTCCGGGACACTACACTTTTCTGGTATTGTTGTGGGCCCTTCTGAAGGTGAGAGGGAGGTGAAGTTTGCACTGAATCTATCTGCCAGGATGTTGGCAATATCAATAGGTTCAGTATATTTTGTGCTATTTTGCACTAGCTCAGAGCATGTCTGCGAGTTGCCACTTAGATTCTTGACATAGCTAAAGAAGGCTTTGTGGTTATCTTTCGAATCCTTGGCTATTTTTCTTTTGAAGTTAGCCTTGGATGATTTTATGAGGGACCTTAGTTTCTTACTGATACTGATCAGGGATGTCTTTCCTTCTTGGGATTTGCTTTTTTTCTGAACTAGTTTCCTCCTTCTGTTGTATAACCTGTTTATGGCAGGGGTCCACCAGACTGGTTTCCTTCTCTTAGGGGAGTGAGTCTTGGTCTTGCTAGGGATGGCATGATCCATGCATCCTTGTAGGTGCTCATAGAGTGCAATTGTAAAGGATTCTGCATCTTGGGCAGTGTTATCCTTTAGCGTGGGGGCTGTGAAGCTTACCACCTGTACCTTAAGTAAGGTGAAGTTTGCTTTAGAAAAGTTTTTCACTGTGGTTTCCTTGGTTGGGGGTGGTGGTGGGGCGTGGACATCCAGGGTGATTAGTTTATGGTCTGATCTAACCAGTGACGGGTTGACCTCCGTTACAGAACACCTGCCGCCCATGTTTGTGATGACCAGGTCCAATATGTTGTGGCCTCTGGTAGGGGAGTTTACCAGCTGATCCAGGGCATTTGAGTTGATAAATTCCAGGAAGTGCTGAGCCTGAGAGTTTGTACTCAAGTAGTTTTCCCAGTTAATGGTAGGGTAATTGAAATCGCCCAATATCAATTTTCCAGTGTCTCCAGAAAGGTGGAGTGCTGGTCCTGGGTCATGGAGGGTGATCTGTAGCAGGCCACAATTTGCATTGCAGATTTGCCCGACGTTAGTCGCACATGGATGATCTCAGAGGTATCATGCTGTGCCACTAACCTGGAGGTGTGAGTATCCTTGATGAATATGGATACACCCCCTCCTTTTGTGTTTCAGTCCGTGTTCTGTGGCCGAAATGTGTGGTATGAGTTGTAGCCCAGTAGTGCTGGTGTGCTCTCTGGAGCCCTGAACCAGGTTTCAGCTACTGCACAGATGTCGACATTCTCCATAGTTAGGAGTGCATCGCGAGTATGCATTTTGAGATTTAAACTCCTGGCGTTGAGTAGCATAACCCTCATTTTTTTACTTGTGCTGTTTACGGTGGTGGGTTTGAATTTTGAGACTTGGCTAAAAAGGCACTATGGGGGCAGCAAGAACCTTGGCCAGTATTCAAAAGCCAAGAGGTAACAAGTGCAAGCCATCTCTTGCGAAGCAACGCGGCTTGTCGAGCATGTCATCCCAGGCTGACAGACACTGGATCCCCTTTGAATGACACCAGAAGCTTAGCCAATTGTTGAAAATGATCATTTTTTTCTTTATACTCCGGTATCATTGTTGGTGAGGGCAGGATGTTACTCAGGGTCAGGGTCATACCTGCCTGGGCTACATGATCAGAGAACTCTTCCATGTATCTTTTCATATAGTCCAGGGAGGTACATTTAAGGTCATTCACACCAACATGAACAATGACAGAGTCATATTTGCACTTGTTCTGGAGTGACCTGAGTGCTTGTGTTATGTGGCGGATTCTGGCTCCCAATAGGCAGCTAACAGTAACCTTCTCCTTGTCCAGTCTAGTGAGTGGGGCATCAGTGTGCCTGACTATTGAGTCACCTTTTACTAGTGTGTTAGGTATGTTATTTCACCTTAAGGGCTGTGATTGTGTGGCACATTGATTTTGTGTTTTATGTGTTGTCTGGTTTGTGACAGGAGGTGCAGGTTTTGTGGGTGTCTGCTTTGGAGCTCTCTGATGCTTTTGCAGGTTTTTATTTATATCCTCTGAGTATGATTTAGTGTATTTATGAGTATTTTTTGCCAGTACTGGTTTAGTAGGTCTATGTGAGGCTGGAGGTGTGGTGCAAGTGTTAACCTTCTCCTCATGACTGTCTGTTCCATTCTTGGGTGGAGAGACTTTAGCCTCCAGTTTGGCTGTATAATTGCATCTCTCGCATATGTTAATGTTTCGTGGTAGGAGGAGAGGGCTGTCTGTGTACATGAGGCAGTTGTAACATTGCCTCAGGATACCTAGATTTACCAGCTGGACTGGAGAGTACACCTGAAGTTGCCCTTTGGTCATGCCTGAATAGTAAGGTGAGCTGCTTAGTTACTTGGTTGGTGAGGGGTGGATAAAGAGCCTTGCCCTGCTGGGCAGTGAAGTGTCGGGGTATATTAGTGCTTGCTATTAGGTCTGAGCAAGTGCTGGACTCTAGGATGTTTTTTGAGTGCTTAGGTTTAGAGTTAGACTAGTTTCAGGTAAAAAACTGAAGAGGAGACTTATTGGAGCTGGGAATAATTTAACCCTAGCTAACCAGTGCTGTCCGGTGCACAAAACCGTGCAAACCCATTTTTTCAACTACTAACTTCTGGGCTGGAACCACTCCTTCAAGGACAGATGGCTGCTCAAAGTTCCCCTCTCCAGGGACAGATGGCTGCTCAAAGTTCCCCTCTCTCACAGGTGAACAGAGAAACTTCCCTCTATCCAAGTAAGGTATGTGCAACTCAGAAACTTGTAACACAGCCCTGACTTCAGCACTAGCCTGAAAACTGAACTATGCTAGCTTAGAAAGGTGGGAAACAATACATTTTTTTTGAAAAGTTAAGGCAAAAACAGTAAAAAGTACCCTTAAAACAGCTTTAAACGACTACAAGTGTTCAGAAAAGGCTATCGCACTTTTGTGTGTAGCCTACAACAGCTAAACAATTTATTTAAACAAAAAAAACAACGTTTTAAAAGTACAGGCAGTCAAATAAGTACAATATGTGAAAATAAAACAAGCTTTTAAATCACAATAAGTGCTGGAAAAATCAGCGTTTAGGCGGAAAACAGTTAAGTACAGCAAGAAAATACAGAAAACTGATATTCAATCACTCCAAAGTCTCTCTTTTAAGCTAGACGGCTTGTATCAGTTTAAGGCTTTCTAGTGCTTTCCAGTAGGTTAGTTACAGGAAAGATGGAAAACAAGCACAGATGTGGTCTTTTAAACCAGAAAGTTGAAAGAGATGGACAACTTCCCGAATGATCAATAAACTACAATTCCTGGACCAAGAACCACTTCTCTTGTGGTAGACAGGCTACCTACTTACCACTCCTACTGATAAGCTAGAAGACTTCCCTCCAACACAGAAAGGCTTGGGAGGCTCAGGAGCTTACAAACAGTCCTGGATACCGCAAGTCTGTTTCTGGACTAAACAAGTTACAGGAAAGGCAGGAAAGAAGCTAGGAATATATATATATATATATATATATATATATATATATATATTTTTTTTTTTTATAGAAAAGCAGCTAAAACAGCAGTAAATACAATTCAAATGCAGCACAGGCTAGCATATGTATATCAATATTATGGCAAATACAGCTTAATTAACAAATGACTAAAAAACAAGTGCAGAAGGCATTAAATTAGAAGGCTATTAACAAGCAGTAATAAGTGCAGTGTAATTAACAGCAGCACAACAGCAACTAAGACAGTTACAGTATAAGCAGCTGAATATATATATATATATATATATATATATATATATTTATATATATATATATATATTTTTTTTTTTGAGGGAGGGAACACAGCAGGATTAAGAGGCTACAGGTGTTGTCCTTCTCAAATGCTCTCTTTGTACACAGCAGGAGTGCCTGAAATCAGAATATGATCTCACTGCACTCAATTGAGTGAGCAAATGAGATAAGCCCAGAAGGAGTATGTAAATACAAACTTACAAGAGGGGCGGGCAGTTTCAAAGCCACCAAGATTAACACCAAGGCAAGAACAGGGAGGGCGGGTAGGAAAACCACAGTGGAGACAATAAAAGGCAGAACACCACTATAAATAATAGGCAAGTGTATAAATATAGCACAGTGCAAAGTACGTTGCACAAAGTGTACTTATCACTTTGAAATAGATTCCAATTCTGCAGCTCAAAGCAAATCTATCAGCTTTCCAGCAGTTCACAGAAATGCAGTCTGTATTGTAATTACAGCAAGATACACCTCAGCCAATGACTAACAGCTAGGATAAGGGCTGGCTCAACAGCCCCCTCCCTGAAACTAGTTTGATCTACCCTGAGAAAAAAACACAGTGGAGACAACAAGAGACAGAAATAATACAGCACCACTATAAATAATAGGCAAGTGTATAAATACAGTACAGTGCAAATTAAGTTGCAAAAAGTGTACTTATTAGTTTGAAATAGATTCCAATTCTGCAGCTCAATGCAAATCTCTCAGCTTTCAGCAGTTCACAGAAATGCAGTCTGCATTGTAATTACAGCAAGATACACCTCAGGCAATGACTAACAGCTAGGATGTGGGCTGGTTCAGTAACCCCTCCCTGAAACTAGTTTGAGTTACCCTGAGAAAAAAACACAGTGGAGACAACAAGAGACAGAAATAATACAGCACCACTATAAATAATAGACAACTTTATAAATGCATCACAGTACAAATTAAGTTGCAAAAAGTGTACTTATCAGTTTGAAATAGATTCCAATTCTGCAGCTCAAAGCAAATCTATCAGCTTTCCAGCAGTTCACAGAAATGCAGTCTGTATTGTAATTACAGCAAGATAACTTTTTATATTAGACTAGTTTATTTTCGAACAAGGTTAAAGTCTGATTAAAAGTACGGTTACCATTATTTACATTCACTTGGAATGCCAGTTCCTTGTCAAGCCAATTTTGAATGTTAAAGTCAACATCCTTACGAATAGTAGTAGCAGAGAGCCGCAAACCACTTCCAGTGTTAGAAATAGATGTATGTTGTCTTCGTTCTCCTTGTCCTGGGGGAAAAGAGTCGTCCATACATGCATTGCATTTGTTGCCACCAAGGTTCGAGGCTGCAGTCACACCTTGTTGAGACATCTCTTGTATAAGCTGTATTAACATACCAATGTTGGCAACTGGGTCACTGTCCAGCACCACAGTCCATGTGTTAGGATCCATCCAAACAACAGCAACAGTCAAAACCAAGAACCAAAGTTGAAAACCAAGTAGATATTCCTGGAGGCTCCACAAACACAGGCCAGGTGGTGAACAAACCAGTCTCAGTATTTAAATGCATCCCCTAGCATGCTGTTGGTTTCTGCATATTATATTCTCTGTCCACTGCAGAGTGTGTGTGCCATCTCTGGAATTTCAATGCAGTGTAATAGAAACTGCTTTAAGTGCATAGCAACATAGGAGTAATACAAGTGATCATGGGCACAATAAGATGCCATGTAAGCCTTTAGGTAGACAGACATAAAAAATTTCTTGCCAGCACTGTCAAACACTTAATATGCCCTACCTCTCAAATCTGCAGGGCCTTACATAATAAGCCTAGTGTAAATTTATGTGCTATCTTGACATCAAGACTAGCCTTAAAGGTAGCCAAAGTAGTACATTGTTTGATGTATAGTGGTAACTTATTTCATAGGCTGTCAATATGCTGTGTGAAGAGTTAATCCTTCCAACTAGTCTTGTTTATGTTCTGCTGTAGGTTTAGGTCTCTAATGCAGGTGTTTGTAGTGGCACTGGTTTTGCAAATAGGACTGGGTATTTCATGGCTCAAAACTCTACACACAGGTCTGAGCTACTGAATATATGATGAGTCATGCTAATCTTTTGGCGTAGCTGAAGAACTGGGTCTATGTTCATGTATCAAAAGATTACTAATCAAACGTTAAACAATGAAAATTCAGCATTCTGAAAATAGCTAACAATGCAAAATAGTACATCGAATGGCCATAGTTGGCCAACAACCAGGAAGTACTGCAATGCATAAGGTAAGTGAAGGAAACCTTTTAAATTTGCTCTGTTTTCCACTGTAATGCGATCTTGGAGTTGATATACACACATATATATATATATATATATATATATATATATAGTTACGGGGTTGGGGGGTGAGCCCCCCATCTTGGTTGGTTACATTCATGATGTTGCCAACTATGGCCATTCAATGAAGTATTTTTTATTGTTACACATTTTCAGAAAGTTAAAATATTAGTAGCCATTCGCTATATGTATATATATATATATATATATATATAATTTTTTTTAATTTATTTATTATTTTTTTTTATACGTGAACATAGAGAAGAAGAATTTAAGACTTAATTTTCTTGGTTGGAAATCCTTGAGGCCTTTCCGTCTGAGTTTGTATTTGAATAACAAATGGTGTATTGTAGTCAATGATTGGTCTGAAAAGGGATGAGTACGCAGGGAGTATGACTTCTTTGGTTCTTGCATATATTCACTTGATAATTGACTGGGACAGATAGAAGAATTTCCTGACAATGGTGGAAACAATGATTGAACGAGAGTTGTTCAGAAAAGTACACACATCTCTCATGACCTTCCTTTGTCTGAGCAGGACTACTATTTATAACATTTGAGATTGGGGAAGCTTATTTTTTGCTGAATACTACTACTCTTCACTTTTTTATGTTTAACTTTCAATCATAATAAGTAAACCAGATATATACACATTCCAGCCTTTGCTGGAGCTGTTTAGTATCAATGAATGAGTGTAAAACAGTACCTACCTTGCAGCCATCAGCAAACTTGATCACTCACACTTCCAAAATATTGGCGTGTTGTCTGCAAAATAAATGCCAAGCAGGGGAAGACCTAGCTTAGATCCAAGTGGCGTATCACTCAATACAGTTTAACATTCAGAGAATATACCCCCGACCTTATATATACCAACACATTTTATAACTTGTGATCTGTTGGATAACAAATCTGTAACCCATTCAAAAACAGAGGGTTAAAATTAAGTCTTGTAATTGTTCAATAATTCCAGAACTGGGAATAATATCGGAAGCATTGGCCAAGTCAAGATAAGTAGTGTGCACAGTGTGACCTCATGCCATAGCCTTTGTAACCCTTTCAAAGAAGCTTACTAAGTTCAAAAAGCAGGACACAAGAGCAAGCTCTGTGAGGATTAGTTCAGTTAAGTTGTCTGAGTATGTCTGCATAAATGAGGTCTGCTATTGCTTCTTCTTCTCTAGGCATCAGGTACCAGGTTCAACCCTATAGACAGGATGAGGTTAAACAATTTAAGTAGAGGCTAAGATAGTACATACCTAGCACTGATGGGAATGTAGCCTGGTACGCTGTCTGGACCCAGGGTGTAATATGACATGCAGACTATCCAGAATGCTGACCATGTGAAAGGATGAAGAATTGCCTGACAACATGGGCTAAAAAAAGTTAACATTAATTGTTTTTTGCAGGGGGACAAGCTTCCCTGCACCTTCTCACTCCCACTGAACTTATATATACCAACCCCATAGTCACACCAACTTGAAGAAATTTCCCAAAACAAGTACATTACTGCTGGCACTCAATTAGAAATTGCACCAGCAATGACTTCCTATAGAAATCAGCATTCAGAATGCCTCTCGTCTTTTTCCTTCTTGGTACTGATGCTGGAGCAATTTCACATCAAGTAATTGTAGGGGAGTTTTGGTCCCATGGAAGTATTGTTTTTAGCCATTGATGGAGATTCTAAGATTTGTTATAAGATTGGTACATTTCAGTGTAAGCATTAAGTCAGCACCCAGTCTTGAGAGATACAGCACTACGTGTGCTCCAGATGAAATGCTCTGCATTACAATTTAACACTGTAAGAGTATTCTCTTGTGCAGGTCTATAAACCCCTTGTTTGACTTAATGTCTTAATTGTCGTGTCATGCTACAATTTTAAATCCTATCAGGCACTTCAGCTGTCAGTGGCATGGGTCTTGCTTTGTGAAATAAATCCTCAGTGGCATATGCTTTGCAGAATATTAAAAGTGGGTATACAAAACAGCCAACTGTTTGCATAATGGTACTTTTCCAAAATATACATTCATTGAAGGAGATGACTGTGGTTTTGGCTTTGTCTTTACTCTAAAGGTGCAGCAAACTTGCAGTTCATCGTATCTTGCTTTGGTGTGCTAAAAGCAAACACTGTTTGCATATTCTTTTCAGAGAAAAAATGCTACTCCTAAATGCTACTCCTAAAAGCAATTTATTTTGGTTCTGCTGTGAAATGCTGACTTCCTGAAAGTAGACATTCCAAGAGTATGAAAAAAATCCCTGAAATCCAAAAAGGTGAAAAACTCCTTTATGCATGATTTTTTTTTTGCAAGCCCTTCTGAACCCAGGATGTGTGTGTGAGGGGGCCAAGCCCCCAACATCACCCCAAGTTATATACACCATTCCCATGGTTGCACTAACTCAAAGAAGGTAGAAATCTTCCTTAAGAAGTGAATCATTGCTGGAGCACAATTACAAATGGCACTGGCAATGATATGTTATGGAAAAAAAACATTCAGAGTTATGTTAATGTATTTTTTTTCCTATGGACTACTAGCAGTTGAGCAATTTTGCCTTGAGCATGTGTATTTTTGGCAGACTATAATTATCTTCACAATCTTTCACCTGATCAACAAAATGAAATAATAGTTGTTTATTGATTTTTTCCAGTTAAAAACAGACATATTTAACAATTGTTTACTGGGAAAGTCCAACTTGGAACAAAGTCAATTTTCACACCAGGCTCAGGGAGAAACACTCCAGATGCATATGTTTGGATAGTGGGAGGAAACCGCAGCACCCGGAAGAAACCCACATGAAGGCAGGGAGGACATGCAGACTCCACAGAGAAGGCACCCCAGCCTCTTATTGTGAGGCAACAATGCAACCACTGCACCAGTGTGTGTCGTCCAACAATGTATTGTATTTAATATATTTTTACATAATGTATGTAATGTATTTAGCCTTGATTTTATAACATACGAGTAGGAATGACTGACTAAATATAGCCAATGCAAAATAAAACCTCCTTTATAGGGAATAAAACAACTAAACATAAGTTTTTGGAAACAGTACATGCATATGGGTTACACTCAAATCAGCTTGTATATGCAGTATTTAAAACACTTCAGAAATCAGTACAAAATGAGTAGCTAAAAATGTTAACTTTCTAGATCATGTATGTATCATTGTTACTCAGCAGGAATGTACTCTTCCAAGAAATTCTATATATGCATTCTGAAATGCTAACAATTTGTTTAAAGCATAAGATGAAACAGAATAAAGTATGTTTGGATCAAATAATTGGATTTACTACATTTTTAAACATGCTGGTCATTAGTCCTTGGCTTGTTTTCATGGCTGATAAAAATTTCTGGATGACCATGCAATTCAATAATATTTCCAGGAGGAGCTAGTTACCATGCAGAAAAAAATGGCATTTTCCTGTTTTTGCTACATATCCTTACTATAGATGACAGAAGTGAACAGCAGGATTGCTTATGAAATTAAGGGAGAAGAACATACCACTATACCAATATTTAAATAGACCCAGTCTGTCATATATTGAACACCAGTAAATTATCAGACATGGTACAAAAGAATAAAGTGTACCTTATAACAATTTAGTCCTAAAATATTGATAATTAGCTGTGCATATCTAATGAATCTTTTACATGGGTGTTTTTCGATGGCTGTGCATTTTGCAAGAAGAAAAACATGAAGTTATATCCTAGTTTTTTTTTCTGTTCCAACAGGAAATGTAAAAATGACCTTGAATAAGTGACTGAGATATTTTACCTTCTATGTGCTGTACATCAGTATATTATCTACCTAAAAACAAATGGCTATTAAATGTATTCCCTGACCTGTGCCCTTCCTCATCTAAGAATAACTGAAAGTAGCAGCAGTATTACTTTAATGAATGCCAGACCTTAAGAGTTAGTAAATGTTTTAGTGCTTATGCATTCAAATCACATATGACAATATAACATAGCAGGCTTAAAATCCAGATGTATTACTTTGTCAAGTATATGTAACATGATGCACTGTTATTCCTAGCATGTCATCTGTGTAACATGATGCACTGTTATTCCTAGCATTTCGTGTGTGTAGCATGATGCACTGTTACTCCTAGAATGTCATGTGTGTAGCATGATGCACTGTTACTCCTAGAATGTCATGTGTGTACATGATGCACTGTTATTCCTAGCATGTCATGTGTGTAGCATGATGCACTATTCCTAGCATGTCATGTGCGTAGCATGATGCACTATTATTCTTAGCATGTCATGTGTGTAGCATGATGCACTGTTATTCCTAGCATGCCATGTTATATACTACATGTCTGAAAGGCTATACTAAGAGGAATACAGAGGACTGTGTAGTCCTACAGTTTCTTAGTAGCGGTCTTGCAGCCACTGAGGGGGCAGTCAACAGGTCTGATGAGAGTTTCCATCCTCCTTTTCCCAACAGTATTTGTACACCTGCTGATTTGCTATATCCCTGGTGACAGCTGTGGCAGTTATGGAGGCAGGCTATGCATCTCCATGAGTGAACCAATTACTGCTGTAACACCGAAGCATGACTGAGTCTATAGGTAGCTGTCATACCTACCGCTGAGGAACTGTCAAGTTAATGACTAGTTGAATATAGCAGCCCGCACAGCATTAAATAATGATTCTAAGCATTGCCTACAATGCTGCATTGTCATTCTTTTTGTTGTCTAAACAATAGTGTTAAATAATAGAAAGCAATTGATGGGCAGATGTAAAAGAAAAAATATGCTGGGTGAAATCAGCCCACAAATATGAAGGCATGATGAATGTTACACTTTTCAAATAAGAACATCAATTAAACATATAATTCCTGTATTAAAAAAATAGAATCAGAGAAACTAGCTGTTCAACAAGCATTACTTGATGGGATGAAAATATTCAGATCCTGTAACACTGAATTTAGTGTTCACTGTCCAGAGTAAAACAGTGATGGCAAAAAAATGTCTGTCTATTGTTTGCTGCACACCATTTAGATGGTTTGCTGTGTGCAGGTTATCTTCAAGTGCTCTTATTTATGCATTTAAATTATTTATTCTACTTAACTATATGATCTTACTGACTGGGCTAACTTTTTGCAAAATATGCAGTTTGGGTACAGTATGCATTCACATGAGAAGGAGCTTTAAGTACTTACATCAAAAATAAGAGATTGGTTTTATAACACTATGAATAGCAAGACAGAAAATGAATCCAGAATGAAAGAATCAGTTTTGCCCATCTGCTGGTCTGCATTGTTTGGGTGTGGGTGTTAATGTAATTGTTAAATTGCTATTTTTGATCTAAGCTCTCCATGTCCTGTTGACTTTTGCCAAAATTATCAAAGATTTCAAGGGTCAGTTTTCAAAACAGCTAATCTCAGTATATGCCTGCATGATTCTAAAAAAGCTCTTCTCAGTGTAAATGACTTTATTTGGTGTAAGGCCTGTCTACAAACTGGCTTGCTACAGGGACTAGATTCCTAAACACCTACTCTCACCCTGTTTTCATTAGAAGTGGTCATTTACTCTGAGAGCAAGTCTTTTGGAATCCAGGCCAATGTAAAATGCACAGTGGTATAATCACTAGATCAAGAAGAAACACTTTCACAAAATTAGTATTTTTACAGGGAATAACCCCATTTCTCACCTATCATGGCTGTGTCAGCTGCAGCCCTTCTATTATTATGATCTCCAGGGCAATTAGATATATCAGATGGACATTGCTGAGCAAACAAATTCCTTAGTGTTAATGGAATAGCAGGATGTTTATCAATGGATGCATCATGAACGAGACAGATATTCTTACTGAACCAGGGATGCCTATGTCATAATCAGGGCTTTATACCTCTATGCCATGGAGCTGGTGCAAGCGTCTGTCTAATGTTGCTGTAGGTGTAATACTGTGATATTGTTAAGATTTGAAGATTTTAGCATGGTCATATTTGTATTAAACTATTTTTTCTTCCTTCTTTCCTTTTCAATATCAGTGAAAAGAAACATTTAAAACAATTAAATTAATATGATTTTGTCGCATTTTGAAGAAAAGGGAATATTCCAGTCTTTTGGCTATTCAGTCTCCATGTTTCAGGACTCACTCTGGTGAGTTGCAACATTTCAAATGGTTACTGTTCAGGACCATTAAGCTTGCCAGTTTGCTCTATAGAATGCAATCACTAGAGTGATGCATCTGTGCCTCAGTATTGAATGAAGACACAACTGTTACTACTGAAAACTCTCCACAACTGGGTTAAAGTATGAAGTTGGGAATGGATAAGGTCAGACTATTTCTTTATCTGCAAAGAATAACAGATGTTCTTCATGTTTCACTGTTGCAGTCATCACACTTGGGTTATCTGCCTGTAGGTAACCCTCAGTTGGCCCGAATACCAGAGACTTAGTATTTCTGTGTCGGATGTTGTCGCTCCAGGACTGACGTCAGGTCATCAGGGGTATAAAAACAGGCAGCCAACGCCATTACATCAGTCTTTTTTGCCAAGGAACCTGAAACAGAAGCAGTTTGCAAGTGCCATTTGGCTGCTACCTGAATATTCGTTTACGAATTTAATAATCCTGAAGTCTTCTAAAGCTAAGTACCCCATTGGGGATCCTTTTTTCTTGCTCTAACCAATGTCAGAAAAAGTTAACAATTGTCTTGCCTGTGGAAACCAAATACCTCACAGAGATTTTCATTCTTACTGTGTCACCTATTTAGGCCCAGACCATGATGTCCCTCGCTGTCGGTTTTGTGCCTTATTTAGCACCCGAACCATTCATCGTCGGGCTCTCTTTGTCTCTAAATTCTTTCACACTCGATCTCCATATTCTGAAATGGCTTCAGTAAGCCATATAACTACTGATATTCTGAAAAAACATAAAGATAAAGATAGAGACAGACCGCATAGGTCCAAAACTGCCGACAATGCTTCCGTTAAGCTAGACACCAGTCCTCCGGTACTCAGTGAGGTGCTTTCACAGCCCCTGATGCCTGCTTCAATGGATTCTCAGGCCTCTACTGAGACCCATTTGGAGTCTGGTATGCCGTGAGACTCTTCATCGACTATGGAACCTGCAGATTTCTCTAGCTTGGATGGGTCCAGAGCTGCTGAGCAGACCCAGCTTCTAAGGCAATTATTTGCTCAACCGATGTTCGACTCAAACCGATGACTTCTTTTTTAACCAAAACTACCAAGTTTCTTAGGCACAGAGTACACACTATGCCTAGAAAACCAATGACCAAAGTGCATGCACCTGCTCCCATGCCTCAAAAACAAATGCATAGAATGGCTGAAGACATTATTATGCTGATTAGGGGAAGTCAGCCTTCCCCTGCTAAGAGACAAAGAGTCCATTCCCCTTCAGCTTCTACAGACCAGGAGTCCGATAACTCTGAAATTTCTGATTATGAAGACATGCCCTTATCTGCTTATGAGGATTCAGATGCAGAGGGATCCATTCCCTCTGCCCAGAGGATTTTTCTTTTGGTGAATCCTTGCATACCTTATGAGAGCATTTCCACCGGGAATGCCAAGACTATCCTCAGTCCAAAAAGAGACTCAGAGAATTTCTAGAGCTGCCTCAACACAGGCCTTTCGCAATAACCCCTGTCCTGGATGTTGTGGAAGATGTTTTTATGGAATCCAGTCTTACTCCTGACACTTTACCTCCTGCCCCTAGGAAACCAGACAGGTACTACAGAGTACCTGACACTCACAAATTTATTTTCAGGAATCCTACTGCTGTCTCAGAGATAATTTCCCAGGGGGGCTAAAGGTATCAAGGCTACTACAGCCAAGAATCCCACCCCTTCAGACAGGGGTTCCAGAGTTTTGGACAGATGGGGTAAGAAGGTATGTACCTCTGTAATTTTTGCTATATGGCAATGAATTATCAGTTTAACATGCTGAAGTACCAGCAACATATTATGGAACTTATTAAACAAAAAGTGGCAACCTTTTCAGACTGTACAGAAAATAAAGAATTGCAGGAGCTTATGCACTCTGCAAGCCAAGTCAGCAAGCATACTTTGCAGTGTGGCTTTGATGCCCTAAAAGCATCTTGCCAGGCAGCTGTCACTGGCTCTGGACTGAGAATACATGTTTGTCTGAAGGAGCAGACCTTGCCAGACCATGTCAAATCAAAGTTACTAGATGCTCATTTGAATAAGGACTGATTGTTTGGCACTAAACCAGAAGAGGTTCTTAAAAAGATGGAAGAAATAGCTAAGTGTATGCAGACTGTTAAAGAATTCTTACAAGTGCAACCCCCTAGATTCAGTAGGCATTGCCCTTCCAAACACTGGTCCTTTCCAGCCCCCTCCAGGCCTTCTCAAACCAGACCCAGGGGAAACAGACCACCCAGACTTCAGTCTCAGGGTATGCAGAGGTCTAAGCAATGGAGAGCCCCTACTCCTAAAGTAGGGAGTGGTAAGCCACCTCCTTATGGAAAAAGCTCACAATGACTTCTTTACTCCACTCCCCAGCCCTGCCCAATTGCTTGTGCCCTTAGGAGGAAAATGTGCCCTTCATGCAAAAAACTGGATGTCCATCACTCAGGGCCAGTTCAACATTGTATCCCAGGGGTACAAATTTTATTTCCATTCACTGCCAACCCCAAGCGGGTTTCCAGACCTTCCACCAAACTAGTGGGCAGAGGCTTAAAACCAAGTACTTTTCCTGCTCAATATCAGAGCTATTCAGCCGGTTCCAGTAGAATAGAGGGGTCAAGGATTCTACTCCAGACTCTTCCTGGTACCCAGGAAGGAGGTTCTTGGTACCCAATCCTGGATCTTTCCATTCTCAACACCTTCCTGGTGGTACCAAAATTCAAAATGCTTACCCTGCAACAGCTTCTTCCTATGCTAGCCAAGGATGCTTGGTTAGTCATCCTAGACTTAAAAGAAGCCTATCTGCATATCCCCAAAAAGGAATCATGCAGGAAGTATCTACGTTTCGGGGCAGGGTCTATGCATTATCAGTTCTCTGCACTTCCCTTTGGCTTATGTACTGTTCCCAGAGTATGCACAAAATTCCTGGCTCCAGCCATTGCATACTGCAGGCAGAGAAATATCCAAATTTACCCTTACTTGGACGACTGCCTAATTCAGGTGGACAGTCAGGAATTGCTGCTGCAGCACCTGTCATTTCTGAAAAACCTTCTCACTTCCTTGGGGTACACCATCAACGAAAAGAAATCAAAACTGGTACCCAGTCAAAAAATTGTATTCTGGGAGAAAGCTTGGACACAACTTCCCAGATGGCATTCCTCACCTCAGAAAAACAAGTCTGTCTGACAAACTACTTTAAACAAATGGCCACCAGAACCCAGCTATCTTCAAGAAAAATATTGCAAGCCCTAGGGTTCATGGTCTCATGTATACTGCTTATTCCATATGCAAGACTGCATATGAGGAAACTCCAATGGTACTTAAAAAGTCTTTGGTGCCAACATTCTCAGGACCTGAAAACAGTCATTCCTATCATACCATTTAAGGACAGAGTTACTCTGGTGGGCAGAAACATGCAACCACAACAGGGGACTGCCATCTACTCAACCTCAAGCTGCCCAGACCCTAACCACAGATGCATCAGACTATGCCTGGGGGGGCACACATGGACTGAACATGTATTCAGGGCCACTACAGCCCAAGTCAAATTCATTTGCACATTAACCAAAAAAAGATGCTAGCTGTACAGAATGCCCTTACAGCTTTCAGATCCCTAATCTCTCCAGGACAACTGCTAATAAAAACAGACAACACCACAGTTATGTGGTACATCAACAAGCAGGGGAGAACCCATTCCTTCCAACTCTGCAGGCTAGCCATGGCCCTGTGGAACACGGCCTTGGACATTCAAGTTCATCTCTAAGCTCAATTCCTGCCAGGCAAACAAAACTTACTGGCAGACAACTTAAGCAGAAACCTCCTAGACCCACATGAGTGGCAACTGGTGCACAGCACCTTCAGCCTTCTGATCCAGAAATGGGGGATCTTTTTGTCTCCCCCTACAGCCACCGACTCAGCAAATTCTGCACCAAGAATCCTCACAGCAGGGCCTGGAAAGTGGATGCCCTATCTTTTCAGTGGGTAAATCAATCAATCTATGCCTTTCCCCCTCTGCCCTTCCTTTCAAGTGCATTACTTAAGATAAAACAGGACAGACCAAGGACAATTCTGATTGCCCTGGACTGGCCACACCAGCACTGTTACCCACTCCTGCGCAGCCTGACATCGGTGCCACCCTGGCACCTAAACCAGAATCCAACCCTCCTCTCTCAGCAGGAGGGACAGATTCTGCATCCACAACTGCAAACCTTAAATCGTGCAGCCTGGCTTATTCCTTGAATTCTCACCCAGTGGCCTTAAGCAAACAGGTGCTGGACGTCATTCTTGAAGCCAGAAGACCCGGTACAAGAAAATCCTATGCTGATAAGTGGAAAAGGTTCTGCTCACGGATTCAATCTAAAGGAGAGGACACAATACTGCCCTGTATGCCTCTTATCCTGGATTACTTAGCAGATCTACTCCACAAAGGCCTGTCATTCTCCTCCATTAAGATACATGCCTCAGTCATTTCTGCTCATTACAACACTGAGCCACCTCTCTTCTTGCACCCTCTTATCATGCAGTTCCTGAGAGGGGCAAACAACTTAAGGCCACCAAGGAGATCACCCACCCCTGCTTGGGACCTTAAGTTTGTACTGGAAAAGCTCATGCTTCTCCCCGTTGAACCTGCTTCTTCAACAGCTTTGCTTCTAGCCATCACTTCAGCTAGAAGAGTGTCTGAGTTGCAAGCACTGATGGCTGTGGAACCTTTCATTATTTTCCATGCTGACAGGGTTTCCCCTCAGGACTAACCCTTCCTTTATGATTAAAGTGGTGTCCAGTGTGGCTCTCAATCAATCCATCCATTTGCCAACCTTCTTCCCTAGTCCTCAAAATAAAGAGGAAAGGATCCTACACTCCTTAGATGTGCGCAGACAGCACAGATTCTACCTTGATAGGACTAAGCTCTTCAGAAAATCTGACCAGCTACTAGTCAGCTTTGCAGCAGGGGCAGAGGGCAAGGCCATTTAAAAACAAACTATTTCGAAATGGATAGCACACTGCATCCATTTCTGCTACAAGCACCATGGGAAACCAACCCCTCAGGGGGTCAGAACACATTTCACTAGGGCAACATCTACCTCTACAGCATTTCTCAGGAGAATCCCTACCAGGGACATCCTGGAGGCTGCTACCTGGAGTTTTGTACACACCTTCACCAAGCATTACCACCTGGCTATCTTTTCCAAATCCAGGGCAGGATTTGCTACAGCAGTCTTGCAAGGCATACTAGCCAGCCCTAACTCTTCTTGACTGCCTCCAGCCTTCTTCAGCTTTGGGAATCCACCCAAGTGTGATGACTGCAACAGTGAAACATGAAGAACATAGTACAGTTGTGTACACTTACCATAAATGTAGATGTTCGAGTGTATTCACTGTTGCAGTCCTGGTTTCCCTCCCTCCAGCCCCCTGGCTTTCCCTCCCTCCAGCCCCCTGGCTTTCTCTCCCTCTCTCTCACTCTCCTATCTATGGCTATTACTAGCCCCTTCTGGGGTATTGGTATTGGCATTTACTTTTTACTGGTGGTGTTTTCCTCACCATAACTTAGCTCCCTATTTGGGTTCTCCTGACATTTTGAGCAAGAAAAACCGATGTAATGGTATCAGCTGCCTGTTTTTATACCCCTGATGACCTGATGTCAGTCCTGGAGCAACAACATCCGACGCAGAAATATTAAGTATATGGTATTCAGGCCGACTGAGGGCTACCTGCAGGCAGATAACCCAAGTGTGATGACTGGAACAGTAAATACACTCAAACATCTACATTTATGGTAAGTGTACACAACTGTACTTTTTCCTGATAAAGATCATCTGAAATTATAACATTGTGTGTGATACAAAGAAAAGTGAGACACTCAAATATGGAAGTACAGTAAGGCTATAGTCTATATGATGGCACAAAGGCATCTTCTCTTGCCTCAGTTATTAGCATTTTGGAATATAATTAGGTCTCTGATAGCTGAGAGAATCTCTGCTTAACACACAAGGCTTCCTTCTATGTTGTAGAGAAGATGTTGGGTCTGCTAATATCTGCATACTCACTGGCAGAAGTCATTAAGTTACTGTTTAATTAATTTGTGTATATAATATTAAGGAAATTGGTTTTGCCATTTATGTAACCTATTAATTGTACGTCTCTGCTTAAGAGACCCAGGTCATGACTGAAAGTAGTCTTCACATCAGTCTACTCATCAGTTAAACAAAACTAACTTACTAAACCAAAATGTAGTTTAGAGATGAGATGAAAAAATAACATCTTTGTATAGTGGCTGTCATTATTACTCCTCTGTATCTCTGAGAGATGTGGTTGGAATAAGGAATGAGCTGCTTTGCACAAGCACATCACACACTTCAATGGTGCTGCACACTTGATGCTGATTTGCTCAGTTTCCGCCATGAACTAAGAACTGCATCAGCGATAGGCTGAAGTATGTATCCCCACCCATCATGAAGTCTACTTTGCCATGGTTACATGACCCAAAGCTAACACAGTAACAGTGGCCTGACTGGGTAAGAGAAAATGGGAAGTACCGGATGGTCAGAAACTTGCAGGAGTAGAAAAGATGAGCCACTCATGACCAGGAACAAATTTGTTAGAAAAAAGAGATAGGCAAACTTGAAGAAAACCCCTTTGCTTACTCTAATTCCTCTGCAGTTATCGTAGATCAATTATTATTTTATAACTTTACACCAGGAAGACTACAGTGGAAACAGCCACACATTGCATAAACAGTATTATTGGAGAGGATGACTTTCAAATGTATTTTACCTTTGCACAAATGTCTTACATGTAGCACCTAATGGCAGGACACATCTTTCTTCTTTTGAAACTGACAGTGAATGTTCTGTATACATCACATCTCCATAGATCAAGTATTAAAGGCCCTATCCAAGGCAAAGAACAAAGCTTCCATGGGACCTGATAGTATCCCAGGCTGTATACTGCACCATCTCCAGCAAGAAATAGCTTCACCATTGAGCACCCTATTCCACCACAGCCTAAGTACAGGCTTCATTCCAGCAGAGTGGAGAACTGCCATTGTCATCTTCTTGCACAAAGATGTTGCCACTACTGATTCTGGAAACTATTGCCTCATTAGAGTGAAAAGTCTGATCTGTAAAGCCATGCAGCTTATTAATATGGACCTCGTAAACAAGGTCATAGGCAATCTCCAAGGACTTGACTCCACCCAGTTTGATTCGTCAACGGCAGATCTTGCCTGTTGAACCTGGCTGACTTTTATGAGACTGTTACCTAGGCCCTGGATGAGGGAAAGTCAGTACATACAGCTTACCTTGACTTGGCCAAAGCCTTTGACACAGTCCCCCATTCAGACATCATTGAAAAGCTAACACAACTAGGCATAAATCCCTATCTCATTGGATGGGTGGCCAACTGGCTCACCAATAGGATCCACAAGGTCAAAATAAGTGCCTCCAGCTCTGACAGCAGACCTTTTACTAGTGGTGTTCCCCAGGGATCTGTCCCGGGACCCATACTATTTGACATCTACTTCTCAGAGCTCCAGGAAAACATAAAAGGCCTGTGGCTGATCAAGTTTGCAGATGACTGTAAGATGGGTGCTGTCATTGACTCCCCAAATGATGTTAACATACTGCAAGAGGGTCTCACAGCAACAAATGACTGGTGCCAAAATCATGGCCTTAAGTTAAATGCAAAAAAAATGTATTATCATGCCATTTGACAAAAGCACGGCACCTATTGATTACCACATCAATGGCAACCCCCTAAGCACACAACCTGTGGTGAGAGACCTGGGTACACAGGTTGATAACAATCTCTCAATTTACTATCATGTAGCGGCAGTGGTCAGAAAAGCTTTTTACTTTGGTTTATCTCATAAGTAAAGGGATTGTATCCAGAAAAAAGGGGTTATTACCTCTCTGTACGCCTCCCTCATTTGGCCACTAATTGAGTACAACACCCCGTTTGGTATGTACTTCTCCAAATACATGCACCAGTTGGAAAGGTCACAAAAATACTTCACAAAGAGAATCTATGGCCTCCAACACCTGTCCTATGTGGACAGACCCAAATCACTATCACTCTACTTGGTGTCATACAGATTGCTCAGAGGTGATCTGTGTCTCGCCTACAAGGCAATCTTGGATCCTGCCTACTAGAGACGCTACATATCCGTAAGTCTAATGCCTGATGCATTACCTGATTGAAAGGCCTAAATTTAATATGCAACACTAACAAAACTTGCTGGAGAGACAGGTTTGCCTTACAGAGGCTGCACCTTCTCTGGAATAGACTTCCCATACATGTCAAACAAACTGACCCTTTTCAAGCACAACCTTGATGAGTGGATGGGAAACCACAAATTTGTCCCAGGGATTCCACCTGTGACCCTCATTAGCAGGGATGACAGATGCTAACTGAGATTTCTTTTTTGAAATAAACTTATGACTAGGCTTGTAAGGCCCCAAGGCCATTAGACTAGTAACATCCTATGATCCTACAGATTCCAATTAATTTGGCAAGTAGTAAAGGGAATAATTCAAACTGTCATCATTATTTCTTAACACAGATTATGCTACATGCATATACATATATATTGGGTGACACAGTGGTGCAGCAGATACTGTTGTTGCCTCATAACAAGAGGTTCTCCGGTTTGATTCTCAGCTGAGGTTCCTTCTGTGCAGAGTCTGCATGCCCTCCCCGCATTCATGTGGGTTTCCTCTGAGTGCTCCAGTTTCCTCCCAAATTCCAACTACATGTGTCTGGAGTGTTTCACCCTGGGCCTCTGCTGAAAATAAGCTCTGTCCTAGTCAGACATTCCCAGTTACCAAAGGCGGCTCGTGCTATAGGACTGCAGCCCCCCCCTGTCCTGCAGCCCCCCACCTGTACAATAAACTTGAAAAATAAAATTAAAAAAAAAAATTCACGGACTCCAAGCATGGTTCCTGAGAACTGCATGCATGCGTGCTCATTCCAGAGCTCCAGACTGCTCTGTTAGGCAGTCCAGATAGGAAAGGCAGGAAACTCTGCCCTTCCAGCCCAGAGGTCTGTGCGGTGATGACCGCACAGACCAAAAGGTCACCGGACTGCATCACCCACGCATGCACAGGCAGCCGTTTTGTGTGTGTGTGTGTGTGTGTGTGTGTGTGTGTGTGTGTGTGTGTGTGTGTGTGAGTGTGAGAAATGCCCCAGGTGCTACATGGTGGTGGGTAGAGAATAAGGCTTAAACCCTGTACCTTGAGCCCAGGTGGCAGGAGCCTGAATTCCCTACCCACCACCATTTGTAAAAATATTGCAGATTTTTCCCTCATACATGTTCTATTCTTCATAAAATTTGTGGTTTCTGTATTCGTGTCTTTGCAAAGCTGGTAGTGCATTGTTGCAGTGGTAGCATTGTTGCCTGACAGCTACAGGTTCTCTGGTTTGATTCTTGGCTGGGGGCCTTACCTTTTTTGGCCCTCCCTGTGTTTGTTTCCTCTAGTGTCCTCCCATCTTACAAAGACATGTGTCTGTCTGGAGTGTTTCTCCCTGGGCCTCTGCTGAAAATTAGCTTTTGTTCCAAGTCAGACTTTCCTGGTTAATAAATGCTAAAAATGACACGCATTTGAATATCAGACTTCATATTCTTCAGAAAGTGCATGGTAACGCAAACACTTTTATTCTAGCAATTTTCTAAGTGTGTAAGATGGATATTTGAAATGTATCCCTATTTTTGGGATTGTATTCCCATGTTATTGGCTTCATCCAGATTTTTTGTGCTAAGGTTGAGAGCTATAGTAAGAACTGAATTCATTGAATATGTTTTGGGGCTATATTCCCCCATTACTGGCTTTGTCCGGGTGTTTTTTTGCTAAGAGATTGAGAGCTATGGTGAGAACTGAATTCACTGAATGTTTGGGGGTTGTATTCACCCATTATTGGCTTTGTTCAGGTGTTTTGTGCTAACAGGTTGACAGCTATGCTATGGTGAGAACTGAATTCACTAAATGGTAGCCATTTAAGTTTCAATCTTCCTCTTTCACAAAACAGCTGATTTGGCATAGTGGTATGTTGCTGACTGTTTTGCACATGGTCTCTGGTTTAAGGCTTGGCAGTGAAATGTATGGTGGTAACACAGCATTTTATTCTAGCAACTTTCCAGCATTATACAAGCAATGTTTAAAATGTGTCCCTGGTTTTTGGGCTTTTGTCCCCCCAACAATAAACTTTGGCTTTTTCCAGATTTCTTTGTGCTGCAAAGTTCAGAGATACAGCTGAGTGAGTAGATTTTACAAGAAGCTGAGAGATGCAGGGGAGCAAACGTTTAGTGCTGCTTATGCTGAGTCTGCTTGCCTTGTTAATAGCACAACAGGTAGTATGCTTGCTTTTGATGCAGAAGGCTGTGGGTTCAACTCCCACAGTAGATAGATGCATTGCTGATACTGTACTTTGCAAAGGGGGTGGATGTTGCACTCCTTTTTGGCGAAGATACCTAGTAACTATGAACCTGTTATCAGTTTGCCATCCATTCTCTATTGCAATATTGCTAGCTTATCATTTTTTTAGTGTAAGATAGGCAATTTATTCCTCAAGGGTAGCAGGCACTTTATTTCTAGATGAAACAATGAAATACAAAGTTGTTTGCTAACAGCAGCCTCTTCATTAGTTACGGATCTCTTTAATGTGGAATTATTTAGATAACTTTTACTTCAGAGATTGTGCATATGTACTGATACTGGTGGACTGTAGAAGTTTGAGTAGACTTTTATGTTCTGAAATGGGCAGTTTTGCCATTACTGGTGCATGCATTTTGTTTCATTGTTTACTGGAAAAATTTCAAAACAAATTTAAAACACTCTCTAAAACTGTACTGTATTGTACAAGGAATATAATTTAATACAATCAGGAAGGAGTATGAAAGAGCATGTGTATGTTTCATGTGCAAGGGGCCTGTGATTTGAAAACAGTCCAAACCAAAAGTTAATCTGCCACTGGCAAAATGTATTTTCTTTGAATGTGGGTTTCAATGCTGTTTCAGTGAATGTGAGTTTTCAAGGGCAGAGAAGTTTTAATGCTAAGTCTGTTTTCATTGTGAGACTGCATTGCTTTGTTTAGCAGATATGATATCTATTAGTGTTTGCGCTGTAAAATGCAAAAGAAAACTTTCAAATGAAGTCCAAATCATGGCAGAAGTAAAGCAGTATGCACATTAGTGTTTATGTTTTTTTGTTTTTCGGCTTTTCCCAGTTAGTGTTTATGGTAAATGGGGTGAAATAGCCAAGTAATGGTTCATTGGAATGGCTCTAGGGGGGGAAGCTCCATTCGACCATGATTTTGTGAGGTGGGGGGAAGGGCAGCAAACTCAGACAGCCCCGGCTGAACTATACCCCTCAACTGTCCAGATTTTTGCAGAATGAAGAGATTTTTGCTTCTTATTTTTGGTTTGTTCCTCATAAAATTTGTGGTTTTCTGTCAAATCATTATGAATGAAGTCACTAAATAATGACAGACACTGAGTTCCAGACTTCATAGCCTTCAGGAAAAATGCATGCTAAAGCAAGACATGTTATTCTATCAACGGTCTCAGTTTATACAGGAGCAATTTTTAGTACTGTTTATATGTTCCCCCAATATATTTGGCCTTGTCCAGATTTCCTGCATTAACAGGTTGAGAGGTACGTGCAAATAAATTGCTTTATAGAATTAGGCATATCCAAACCTCTCAACTGCACCCGATTTTCACTCAAAATGTTGCTCTTCCCCTAATAATCTCTCCGCAAAATGGAAATTTTGGAAGAAAACATGGAGGGTTTACAATTAATAAATAACTGTAATAATCAGTTATAGATTGCTTTTATTTCAGAAATGCATGTAGAATATTTTATTTTGTCAGCTGCTCAAGTTAGCAGTACTAATATTAAAAAGTGCCCCTTCTTTGCAGGTTCCCAGCTGTACTGTATGGCTATTTTATATTTCTGAATCACATTTTTGGTCCATTTTCATAAAATTGTATTTTTTTGGCAAATTAGTTGCAAATCTATTAAAGACTGAAGTTAGAAAATAATGACAGACATTTCAGTTTCAGATTTTATACCCTTCAGAAAATTCATACTAATGCAAGACCTACTATTCTATTATCTTTCTAAGTTTATAAGAGCAATATTTAAAAATTGTCCTTATTTTTGGGCCTTTGTCCCACTTCTATGTATGGCTTTGTCCAGATTTCTTGCACTGAGGTTGAGAGATATGACAAATGTGTCAGGGCCATAGCAGTCAGCCAGAGACATTTCAAATTGTGACATACTTGTTGCACCCCACTCCCCTATGTAGTGACTCTGGATGTGTCCAAGCAAGGCAAGGAACAGTTATGCAGTGTAAATGTGCAGACTATCCCCCCATCCAAGGTAGACACAAGTACTACAATGGCTTTTCATCTGTCCTTGATTTTGTAGAATGTTCTTGTTTCTGTCATATTTTTATACTGTTGATTTATGCTTATTATTCAGAAAGTGCCTGTTGCTCTGTGTTTAAGTAGCAATGTTTTAACGACCATCTGGTAAGATTGTCTGAGATTGTAAGATGCAAGTAAGTTTTAATAAGCATACTGTTAACGAATTGCCAACATTGAAAGCCTTTCTGTTGTTGCCATGCAGAGAATACTTACATAACTAGATAACATATAAGCCTTGGGTATTGAAATGCATATGACAGTATTTGTAATAAAGAACAGGATTACATTATTTTAAGAGCTCATTACAGGCTTTACCTGCAAACTAAACAGAATGTCAGTCTATCATGTGTGGTCCATATCCTGTGCAGTAATCCTTTAAGCAATGTATGTTGAGCTTGTTTCCTGTTTGCTTTTCATTATTTACTTTGATCAAGTTTTCCCCATGAAACAAGTAGATAGTTGTTCTCAGGCAGCAGGTCTTTTTTGGATAAGAAACATTTTTACAAGTGGAGGTATCACAAAGATTGCTACTTCCAGCATGTTACCTGGTACTTTAATAAAGCTGAATATAAATTATAATTAGAACCGCAGTGCAAGGAGAAGTGGTTTGAGTTGAGTGCTGCTTTTTTTTTTATACTTGATTTTAACTGGCATTCCAGTAATGTATTTAAAAAGTAATTTATTTTTTCATGCCTCACAACCTTTTTGTTTCCATCTAGATATTAAGTAAGCTGCCATGCAGCCAATGGATTGAAATATTGTTTTTCTTCTACACTTTCCTTTTTTCTTGATTGGACGCTCATAATGATGGTTTGGCACCCAGGGCAGCATATTTAATTAAAGTTACAGTTTTTGTGGTTTTGATCATAGCCCCTCCCCTTTCTAGTTGGCCACACCTATTCCCATTGACCCCACCCATTCAGCTGTCTCCTGCAGCCCCCCTTTGATTTGAAGTCACCAGCCACCACTGCCAGTTACCAAATGTTAAGTAAATAAATATTTAAACTGATTTTCCAAACATGTTTAACAAAGCATATTTCAAAAATAATTAATTGGAAAATTAGTATTTATGTTCTCTTGGACTTATAATTACTGCTGTGAAATATCCTACCTCCTGTTGGGGACATAAATTGGATATTGCATCTATAAGCTGTCTTGGGTTAAAGTTCTAAAATGATAGTTTTATTTTTTATTTCTATTTATGGAACAGTGGTATAAATCAGCTGAGATCTGCACAGGATAAGGATAATGAAAAATGTAAGAAAAATATTTTGGAAATCATAAGAATCTGGAAGGTGTTTTAAGTCAAACTCATATGTGTGAGGCTGAGAAAACTGAATTCCCTAAGAGCCTTGTTGAAAATAGGGTGGTATTTCATTGTCTAGTGTATTGGTTACACACAAAACGCCATCCATTAATTCCCTTGCCTCAGTCTGTCCTTTAGCTACAGAGGAAAAGAATTTCCCCTGTTGCATACTTGTCACTTTCAAAAATATAAAATAAAATGCCTGCTGCCTTAGACTTATAATAAGGCACAATGGGAGGGCATTATTAGGGCAGAAGAATATTATTCAGACAGTGATATGTGGACCATAGTTGTTTTCATTTCATTATTGTCAGTAATGACATCTGCTTGCTTTGTAGAAAAATGGAGTAAGTGTTGTTATACGTTCAGAAGGAATATTCAGTCAAGTTTCAATGCAGCAGCACATCTGTGAAATTGTTCATATGATTTATCTTTCTGATAGGTACTTACTAAAATTCATAATAAAAAAAAAAACATAGTAATCTGTTAGACCAGCTAGATTTACCATCTGTCCTTTTTTTTTTCCCCATGTAATCCTGATTTGGCCATTTCTGTCCTAAGGGATACATGAACAAATGTTCTCTTGTAATATGGCAGAGAAATATGACGATGTATCTAAAACATAACAAGAGGCTAAGAAAACAGAAAAGGCACAGATATTATATATCTTTATTCCAGTAATAAAATAAAAACAAGATCTCTTTAATGCCTGAGGTTATGGTTTGATCAGTATAATCTTGCAGTATACAAATAAATCTGTAGCAATGGGCACATGACAAGGTAGCAACTATAAAATTATGTGGCAACTATGTACACTGTTAACAGTTGCATTAACTAAACCATTTCCAACAAGTGTTTAGTTTAACTCACTACCTTTATCCAAATCTAAACAGGTACAGTATTTTTCATTTATAAGTAAAGAGAATATTAAATCCATGTCTACTAAATATACTTAATTTTCTAATTCATACACATTAGTTTAGATGTCACTATAAAACAGTTATTAATATTAGTACTTATAAATCTGCATATCCCATTATTTTAAATCTATTACTAAAAATAATTTGGTCATGTTCAAATGCAGATTTATCTGCAATTTAATGTAAGTGGTTGCAGCCTTGTTTCAGTATAATGTTGGTTAAATATTTCTAAGCACATTACAATGTGAATATAAATAAGGCATGTGCAGTCCATGTAATGGCTGTTTTTCTGAAGAAACACATAACAGTGGCATTTAAATTTTAGTTTTTTTCATGGGACACTTTTCCACTCTGATTACTGGATTAGTTATAATTATTGCTGTTATTTTCTACTTAAGAATTTTAATAGATGAACTCACCCTGCCAGGTTCATATCAATTAGAAATCAATTGACTGTGACTAAATGTATTTTTCTGGAGCTTAAATAAAGCATTCTTACATTATTATTGCTTTAATTCTACAATACATAGCGGAACAATAAGAGCTTCAAGTAAGCACTTTCATGACTTAATAAAAACAAGTTACAGAGTACATTCAGTTATAGGGTAGTTATGTCTCTCCTGGTATAAACTGTCCCCACTAATAATGTGAAATCCATCGTGCTCAACTAACATCTTTGTTCAGATTTTAGTAAGCAGCTGACAACTTATTTAACTTGATTATTTAACATCAACATATTTATTTTGTATTGATTTTTTCCCAGTTTAATACACAAAGGTCCCTTTCCACAGAATGAGATATTAAACAATAAATTGTCTCTACTTTTGTTTATTTGTGTCATCTAGTAACTCTGATTTAGACAAAGTGCAGAATTTCAGAATCCAGTGCTTCAAGATACACTATTACCCCCTCAATTTTTCATAATTTAGACTGTTTTTATAATACCCACTTGCTGTTTATTATGCATGTATAAAAACAGTAAGCCAGTCTCTAGCAGCTACACACACAGGCCAATACTCCTATCATTCACAATTAAGTAACGGGGATACAAACATCAGCAGTGTTGTTAATGCAGAACTTCAAATCAGATGAAAATGGCATCATGTTGGCCAGCAATATCTGCTGTTCTTTTGATCCTTCATGTTCCCTAATTTTTGACTGATGGTTCCCTGCCTTTGCCTCTTCGGTCTCTTGTTCCTTTTGCTCAGTTGGAACCAGGCATTCCCAGCCTGTGCAAGATGCTACAGGTCACCGATTCTCTAGCTGTCAGGCTTCATTAGCCTATTAATTTCCCGGAGAACTGAATGGGGGGAATCGTATTGACTTTAGTGTAAAATAAAGTCTTTATGCTGTAATTTAACATCATTACTAACCACACACCCTTAAAGTTATAAACAAAAAATATGTTAAAAATATATATAATAAAATATAATAAAAATACACGTGATAAAAATATTTTACAAATTGTCTTGTATAACAGTTAAAACTGTATATATAACTATATTTAATGAAATATTATCTTCTTAAGGCTCTTAATCTCAAGAGTGAACTAACAGAAAGATTCTCATTTAAACCTGGCCAATTGTTGGAGTCTAACAGCAACTGCCAGTATAATTCTCTCCTTTCAAGTAGAGTAGACAAAGCACCACCTCTACTGTCAGTAATAATGCAGTCAGTAATAAAAAATTGAAAGAATGTTCCTAATTCTCAGCAATGTGTTTATATAATGCATTTGTATATTTACGAGTTTTTATTTCATATAGGTGCTCATAGATACGATTTTTAACTTCCTGTCTGTTTTACCAATGTAGAAACACCTACACTGGTTACAGAGGGCACAATATATAACCCTTTCAGAATTACAATTATATCTAGACCTAATATAAATGTTAATATTATTAACACTAAATACCTCCCATTCTTTCACATGTTTACAATAGCAACACATCCCACATTTCTTCATCTGTCCATTTTTAGTTGAATTATTGCATTGAACCTTCTTTTCAAATAAACCTTTTAGGTTCCCACCCTTCCTAAATATTGTAACTGGCCTCTCTACAAGATATGATCTAATATTACTATCCTGTGTTAAAATGGGCCAATTTTTATTTAAAATTTTCTTTATATCGACACTGTCTATTGTAAATGTAGTAATAAATGAAATGCTGTAATGATTATTTACATGTTCAATATTACAGGAAATTTCATTCATCCTACACCCCTCATCCATAGGCAACTCAGACAGAAGTGGTACATAAAACTTTCTTTCTCTTTTGTTTTACTTCTAAGAAGACATCATTCATAAATTTCATGGGATAGCCTGTCTTCAAAAACATACCTTTTAGATTATCACATTCATTAAGAAACCCTTCTAAATGTGATACCATTCGAGCAGTATGAACAAACTGCCCTTTAATTATTCCCTTTTTCTGTTTTTGTGGATGAATACTGCTGTAGTCTAACAATACATTTGAATATGTTTCCTTTCTATATATTTTTGAAGTAAATTTCTTTTTATTATAATCTTTAGTTAACAAAATATCCAAGAATGCTGTTTTGTGTAAGTCAAACTGATATGTAAACCTTAAAAACTGGGTAGTAGAATTAATATATACTATAACATCATTAATCATACCATAAGGACCTTCCCACAGGATAAAAATATCATCAAAAAACTGTGTGTAGTATCTTATATAATTAAAAAAATTGGAAGGAAATACAAATTTCTTTTCTCATTGCAATACTGCTATGTTTGCATATAAACCCCCACATGCTGACCCCATAGCTACCCCTTCCTACTATACTAGAAATTGCCAAGGGATTAATAACCTGGTATGTAAGTGAATTTTGGAATAAAACCCTAAAATTTAATTTTCGGGTGTATAATTTCAAATCCATAAGAGTGTTAGCTGTATTACTAAGTTGCCAAGGAACATAAGTGAATCATTTAGCAAAAACATCACATTGCTCTTTATTGAAATTAATATTTGAAAAATTATACACCTTAAAGTCACCCAAGCTGTTAGTGGTGACATTGCATGTTGGTAGAATATGATCACCGTTATCAAGTATAGGTACATCATCTATAATTTCCTTATGATTAACTATTTCTTGTATTTGTATTATTTCCTTTTGGTCCAGCTCCTGTTGTTGTAATTCCTCCCTTCCCTGTTGTTGTTTGTGCCCCCCCTCCCTCTGTTCCACTGGTTGTTCGTGTATACATGGGTTGAATAATTCTCTGTTCTCTGTTCTCATGTTGCCCATTTGAGGTACCCTGTTTTTCAGGCATTCTGAACGCCTCAGAGGGGGCTATTCTTCTTCGTCTAAAAAATCCTCTCCTTCTTCTTATGTATAATGTGCCTGAGGAATATTGTTAGTGTTTTCCCCTATATTATCATTATTAGTAAACTTGTTACCCCATTCTTGAGATGGTTGGGGGTTGGGGTAAGCACTACCTTTACTATACTCTGTCTCTATTCAGTTTTGTTTATTTTATGAACCTTAATTTCATCAGTAAGCTGATCAATACTCTTAAAAACTCTCAAGTGCTCACTCTTAAAATCAATATTCTGCCTATGCATACACATAACATGGTCTAAATCTGTAACTTTTTCTATTAATTCATTAAAGAATTTGTCATTGTTACTCACAGTTCAATTCATATACTCAAAACCATTTTGATCAAATAAGGCAGTTAATTCATTAAAAAATGCAGAGCCAGATTTTAAACCATTAGGGTACCTCCACATTCGTAACCCTTTTGGTACAACTTTATCCTTTAAACATTCAATAAAATAAAGCATTATTTAATTGTAAATGCTTAATTTTTGATAAATAACACTCAAATTCTTCTAATAAAAGGTGAAGGCATTTGTTACCAGTCTCAGTCCTGCTACTTAGTCCATTCTGCAGCAATATAGTGGCTCCAACCCAGTCTTTCAATTGTGGTATACTGCCTGAGTTCTGTAAGATTGCACTTACATCTGAAATACATTGTCCACAAGGTATCGAGTTAATAGAACTCATATTCAAATTATAGTTGGATCCCGAAGCCATATTCATATTTAACATGCTTCCTTGTGAAGAAATAAGTACATTAGGCTGGTTTAATGTACTCCATAGAACTGAAGATGCCATTTTGCCTTTTTCTGTCGAATTTAGTGTACGCATTACATCACCAGAGGGGGTGGTAACCAGGGAATCCTTTTTTTTTGTTAAATTCTGAACGATGTTTGTTAGGTCCAAAATGGCACGTTGTTATGCACTGAAATCACTGCTTTGAACACATGATTTACCGGAGTCTTCCACGCTGTCCACATCTTCCATAGGTTCATAGGTTCATAGGTTGGTACTAGGCTATCAGCCCTAGGGCCTATACAAGCCTAGCCATAACAATTCCCTGGCTATTTCTTCCCACATTATTTACTTTCCTGGACCCCTGTCTAGCAGGGCGACTGACGTGATCCCTGGGGTGAATTTCCTTTCTCCCATCCAAACGTCAAGGTTCCTCTTGAAGAGGTCCAAAGAGGCACTCTGCTTGACATGTATGGGCAATCTATTCCAGAGTCTGGGGAGTCTCTGGGTCAGGAACCTATCCCTCCAGCATGTTTTGTTTATTGTGATGACAAGGTTTAGATCCCTGGAGCGTGTAGCTCTGAGGGATTGGGATTTCTTTAAGTGTAGCATGTCCAACAGCTCTGGGTTTGACATGGCCTTGTATGTTAAGCAGAGATCGCCTCTGAGTAGACAATATGCGACAGAGTATAGCTGGAGTTTTTTAAGGCGGTCAGCGTAGGGCATCTGCTTTAGGCCTGTGATTCTTTTAGTGAGGTATTTCTGAGGCCTTTCCAGTTGTTGCAGATGTCTTGAGAGGTACATACCAAATGGGGCGTTGTATTCTATAATGGGTCTAATGAGGGATGAGTACAGTGAGACAATGACCTCCTTTTTTCTGGATGAAAAGCCCTTCATGATGAGGTGTGCCACATAGAAGGATTTCCTGACTGTTGTGGCGATGTGGTTATCGAAGGTGAGACCACTGTCCACCTGTGTCCCTAAGTCTCTTATCACACTTTCTGTGTTTAGTGTACTACCACCTATATGGTAATTCATGGATACATGTTTTTTCCCAAAGGGGACAACAATACATTTCTTGGCATTGAGCTTGAGCCCATGGCTCTGGCACCAAGCATCTGTTTCTGTAAGGCCCTTTTGTAGAGTATCCACATCATTTGGGGATTCAATAATGGCTCCCAGTTTGCAGTCATCTGCAAACTTTGTTAGCCAGAGTCCCTTAGTGTTGACCTGTACTTCAGAGAAGTAGATGCCAAACAAGAGCGCCCCCAGGACTGAACCCTGAGGTACTCCACTTGTCACTTGTCTGGAGCTGGATTTGGAGTCGGCTACTTTTACAGTGTGGGTTCTATCAGTAAGCCATTTAGCAACCCATTGAGTGACATAGGGATTAATACCCAACTTAGTAAGTTTATCTATGATTCCAGAGTGGAGGATGGTGTCAAAGGCCTTGGCAAGGTCTAGATAGGCTGTGTGTACCACCTTACCCTTGTCCATGGCTCTGGAGACTGATTCAAAGAAGTCAGTCAGGTTCAGGAGACAAGATCGGCCCTTCACAAACCCAAACTGGGTGCGTTCCAGTGTTTGAAGGTTGCCAATGTCTTTGTTTATAAGTTCCATGATAATACGCTCCATGGCCTTGCAGATAAGGCTTGTCAGACTGATGGGACGGTAGTTTCCGGGATCCAAGGTGGATCCCCCTTCCATCACAAACCACACTAAACAACAAAGGTACAAAAAAAAACAACTGAACACCAGCTGCAGAGGTGATGCAAGGTAGACTCTAATTCGTTGTAAATGAAGTAACAACTCACAGGTACAAGGATGCAAAATGTTTATTGAACAGACAATAGAAAGCCAGTAAGTGCTTTCGTTCCATACAAAGAACTTCATCAGACAATCCTAACAAAAAACAAACCATTTTTAAACACTATCCTACATGATGTCATCATTACTAACCACAGCCCCTTAAAGTTATAAACAAAAAATATGTTAATATATAATAAAAATATATGTGATAAAAATATTTTACAAATTGTCTTGTATGAAAGTTAAAACTGTATATATTACTATATTTAATGAAATATTATCTTCGTAAGGCTCTTAATCTCAAGAGTGAACTAACAGAAAGATTCTCATTTAAACCTGGCCAGTTGTTGGAGTCTAACAGCAACTGCCAGTATAATTCTCTCCTTTCAAGTAGAGTAGACCAAGCACCACCTCTACTGTCAGTAATAATGCTGTCAATAATAAAAAAAACTGAATGTTCCTCATTCTCAGCGATGTGTTTATATAACGCATTTGTATCTTTACAAGTTTTTATTACATATAGGTGCTTGTAGATACGATTTTTTAACTTCCTGTCTGTTTTACCAATGTAGAAACACCTACACTGGTTACAGAGGGCATACTATGTAACCCTTTCAGAATTACAATTATATCTAGACCTAATATAAATGTTAATATTATTAACACTAAATACCTCCCATTCTTTCACATGTTTACAATAGCAACACATCCCACATTTCTTCATCTGTCCATTTTAGTTGAATTATTCCATTGAACCTTCTTTTCAAATACACCTTTCAGGTTCCTACTCATCCTAAATATTGTAACTGGCCTCTCTTCAAGATATGGTCTAATATTCCTATCCTGTGTTAAAATGGGCCAATTTATACTTACAATTTTCTTTATATCGACACTGTCTATTGTAAATGTAGTAATAAAAGAAATGTTGTAATCCTTATTTACATGTTCAATATTACAGGAAATTTCATTCATCCTACCCCTGTCATCCATAGGCAACTCAGACAGAAGTGGTACATCAAATTTTCTTTCTCTTTTGTTTAATACTTCTAAGAAGACATCATTCACAAGTTTAATGGGATATCCCCTCTTCAAAAACATACCTTTTAGATTGCCACATTCATTAAGAAACTCTTCTAAATCTGAGCAGTACGAACAAACTGCCCTTTAATTATTCCCTTTTTCTGTTTTTGTGGATGAATACTGGTGTAGTGTAACAATGCATATGAATATGTTTCCTTTCTATTAAGTATATATTTTTCTACTTGTATTTTATCACTTATGCATCTAATAGATAATTTGGTTTGTACCTCTCTAATAACATTGTGAAAATACCTAAACAAGCTGCCCTGATACTTGCTTACTAGATTTCATTCTGCCTCTCAGATTGTGAGCAAACCTGGGTCAATGTCAAGCTCACTTTTATATAGTCATTGAATTTCATTTACTTCTGTATGAGCCAATGACATACTTTGACAGAATGGCTATACATTTTTACAGTCTTTTGTATGCCAAGCTGTAAGCATGTGGCAAGGAGTAGCTAAGCCATTGTTGTTCAAACTTTACATGGTATAATATAATTACTCTCTCTCTCTCATAGGTTCATAGGTAGGTACTAGGCTGTTGGCCCTTGGGTCTATACAAGCCTAGCCAAAAAGGCACCCTGGCATTCGCCACCCAAGAAAATTATTTTCCTGAGCCCCTGTCGAGCAGAGCCACAGAGGGGATCCTTGGGGTGAATTTCCTTTTTTCCATCCAATCATCAAGATTTTTCTTGAAGAATGCTAATGAGGAGCTTTGTTTGATATAGATAGGTAGTTTGTTCCAGAGTATGGGAAGTCTCTGGGACAGGAATCTATCCCTCCAGCATTTTCTGTTTATTGTGGTGACAAGGTTTAGGTCCCTAGAGCATGTAGCTCAGAGGGGATTTCTTTAAGTGGAGCATGTCCAACAGCTCTGGGTTTGACATAGGTTTGTATGTTAGGTAGAGATTGCCTCTGAGTAGGCGATATGTGACTGAGTAAAGCTGGAGTTTTTTGAGAGAGTCTGCGTAGGGCATCTGTTTAAAGTCAGTAACCCTCTTTGTGAGGTATTTTTGCGGTCTTTCCAGTTGTTGCAGATGTCTTGTGAGGTACATACCAAAAGGGGCATTGTACTCTATAATGGGTCTAATGAGTGATGAGTAGAGTGGAACAATGACCTTTTTTCCTGGATGAGAAACCTTTTGTGATGAGGTGTGCCACATAGGAGAGACTACTGTCCACCCATGTCCCAAGGTCTCTTTTCGTACTTTCGGTGTTAAGTAGACTACCACCTATGTGGTAGCTCCTGGGTACAGAGTTTTTACCAAAGGGGATGACAATGCACTTTTTGGCATTGAGCCTGAGGGCATGGCTTTGACACCAGGCATCTGTCTCAGTGAGGCCCTTTTGTAGCATGTCCACATCGGTAGGAGTTTCAGTTATGGCTCCTAGTTTGCAGTCATCTGTGAACTTCATTAGCCAAAGACCTTCTGTGTTAGCCTGTACTTCAGAAAAGTAGACACCAAACAGGAGAGAACCCAGGACTGAACCCTGTGGTACTCCACTTGTCACTGGTCTGAAGTCGGATTTGGAGTCTGCTACTTTCACAGTGTGGGTTCTGTCAGTGAGTCAGTTAGCAACCCATCTTGTGAAATAGGGATTTATACCTAGTTTAATGAGTTTATCTATAATTCCAGAATAGGGGATCATGTCACAAGCCTTGGCGAGATCTAGATAGGCTTTGTGAACCACCTTACTCTCGTCTACAGCTTTGGTGACTGCTTCAAAGAAGTCAGTCAGGTTTAGGAGACATGATCTGCCTTTTACAAACCCGAACTGGGTGGGGTCCAGAGTTTGGAGATTACCAATGTCTTTGTTTATAAGTTCCGTGATGATACGTTCCATGGCCTTGCAAACCAGGCTCATTAGGCTAATAGGGCAGTAGTTCCCGGGGTCCATGGTGGCTCCCCTTTTGTGGAGTGGGATAAACGTTGCTGTGCACCATTCAGTGGGCACAAAGCCTGATGTGAGGCTATGACTGAACATGGTGCTTAGGTGGGGTGCCAGTTCATTCTGTAGTTCATGTAGAATGCAGCATGAGATGTTGTCAGATCCCATGGATGCTGTGTTCTTTGCAGAGTGTGGTTTTTACCTGTGCAGCCATGATTACAGGAACTTTGCATTCTTCCGGTATAGAGATAGGCCCTCTAGGGGGTGAGGGGGGAGGGTAAAGTTAGCACTGAACATATCTGCCAGGATGTTGGCAATATCAGTTGGTTCTTTATATTTAGTGCCATTGTGCTGTAACTCAAAGCAGATCTGAGAGTTGCCATTGAGATTCCTGACACAGCTATAGAATGCTTTGTGGTTGTCTTTAGAATCAGTGGTGATTTTGTTTTCATAACTAGCTTTGGAAGATTTTGTGAGGGATCCCAGCTTCTTACTGAGGCTGACCAGGGAGTTCTTCCAGTCATGGGATTTTACTCTTTTTTGCAACAGTTTCTTTCTTCTTTTGTAGAGTTTGTTTATGGCAAGGGACCACCAGATTGGCTTCCTTTTTTTGGAGGATCGCATCTTGCTTCTGTTATGGATAGCACGATCCATGCATTCTTGTAAGTGCTTATAAAGTGCATTTGTGTAGGATTCAGCAGTCCTACCTCTATTGTCCATCTGCATGGGTGTCGTGAAGTTTGCCACTTCTGTCTTAAGAAGCATGAAGTTGGTTTTAGACATTTTTTTACGGTGGTTTCCCTAACGGAGGGGTGGGGGCGGGATGTGGATGTCTAGGCTGATTAGCTCGTGGTCAGATCTGGCCAATGAGGAACTGATGTTTGGTGTGGAACACCAGTCGTCCATGTTGGTAATGACCAGGTCTAGGATATTGCCGTCCCTGGTGGGGGTGTGGATAAGCTGATCCAAGGCATTGGAATTTATGAATTTCAGAAAACGTTGAGCAAAAGAGTTGGCACGTGAGTAGTTTTCCCATTTAATGGTGGGGTAGTTGAAGTCGCCCATTATTAGGGTATTGAGTTGTACCCTAATATTTTCCAGTGTATCAAGAAATGAGGAGTGGGAATCCTGGTGCATGGTGGGGGATCTGTAGCAAGTTACAATTTGGATTGTGGTCTTGCCCAGAGTTAGTTGCACTTGGATAATGTCGGATGCATTATGCTGAGCAACTAGCCTGGAGTTGTGGATATCCTTAATGAATATGGACACGCCTCCACCTTTAGTGTTTCGGTCTAGGTTAGGCGGCCGAAAGGTGTGGTATGAATTATTGCCTGGTAATGCAGGGGTGCTCTCTGTAGCATTGAACCAGGTCTCTGTCACTGCAGATATGTTGATGTTCTCCATTTTAAGGAGTGCCTGGAGTGAATGCATTTTGAGGTTTAGACTTCTAGCATTGAGTAGCATTACCCTCAGATTTTGCTTGCTTGTACCTTTTACAGTGGTGAATTTTTCATTCAAATCTTGCCTAAAAAAGGCACTATAGGGGTGGCAAAAGCTTTAGCCAATGTCTGAAATCCCAAGGGTGACAGGTGCAGGCCATCTATGGCAAAGCATCGTGGTCTGTCGATCATGTCATTCCAGGCAGACAGATACTGGATCCCCCTTAGAATGACACCAGAAGCTTAGATAATTGTTGAAGTCAATCATTTTGTCCTTGTAGTGTGGTATCATTCTGGGTGATGGCAGGATGCTACTCAGGGCTAGGGTCATACTTGCCTAGGCTACAAGATCAGAGAGCTCCTGCATGTCTCTTTTCATGTAGTCCAGGGAGGTACGTCTCAGGTCATTCACACCATCATGGACAATGACAGAGTCATATTTGTACTTGTTGTGGAGTGACCTGAGTGCGTGTGTTATGTAGCAGATCCTGGCACCTGACAGGCAGCTGACAGTAATGTTCTCCTTTTTTAGCCTGGTGAGTGGAACATCAGTGTGCCTGACTTTAGAGTCACCTATGACTAGAGTGTTGGGTACGTTGTTATGCCTTATGGGCTGTGGTTGAGTGGCACACTGAGTTTGTGGGCTGTATGTCATTTGGGTTGTGTTGGAGGGGGGGGGGTCTAGGCTGCATGTGTTTCTCCTTTAGAGGTCTCTGTTGCTTGAGCAGATTTTTATTGAGAACCTCCATGAATATAGGTGTGTGTTTTGTGTTGCTATGTGTGTGTTTTGGTAATGTAGGTTTTGAGGGACTATGTGATGCGTGTGGTGTGATGCAAGTGTTTACCCTCTCCTCTTGACTGTCTAGTCCAGTCTTGGGTGAAGAGAGCTTTGCTTCCAGTTTGGCTATATAAGTGCACCTCTCACAGGTTGCAGTGTTGAGTGGCAGGAGGAGTGGGTTGGCTGTGTACATGAAGGAATTGCTGCATTGCCCCAAGATGCCCAGATTCATCAGGTAAACAGGAGAAAACACCAGGAGCTGACCCTTAGACATGCCTGGATAGGTGCTTATTTATTAAGTACTAAAAACTGTTTTCCTCTAGACAAGTGAGGAAAGTTGAGTGCTGTAGCAATTTGTAGCTTATTTAGTGATTACAACGAGTTCTGAACAAGTGCAGAGCTCAAAGAAACAGATATGAGTGCTAAAACTAAAAAACTGGCTAGTTCTAAGGGAAAATTTGAAGAGCAGACTTTATGGCACCAGGAATAGTTTAACCCTAGCAAAGCGGCGATGCGTAAAGTGTATTTTTTTTTAATATAACAGTAGCAAATGAGCAAACTGATTTAAACAAATTAACCAATAAAAAGCTACAAACTGAGCCCTGTTCCAGCAGTCTTCGATGAGACAAGTTCTAACTGCACACTCCTGCCACTAGCGTGCAGGGGAACCTTCTCCAAAAAAGAAAATGGCCTGGATTAGTGCTCAAGTTATACAAACAAAGCTGGATTCAGCATGACTGAATCTAGTCTATGCTACAGCAAACAAGGCACACCAATTTCAGAAAGAAACAGTTCAAATAAGCAGGCACAGTAATCCTTTAACCAAAAATTCCAAGCTCAGAAGGGCAGAATCTAAACTCTCCTCCCACAAGAGTGCAGACCACAAACCTTCTTAATGTAAAATAACTGGCCTGAAGCCCAAGTGTTTAAACCAGAACTAATACACTTTTAGAGTAACAGACACCGAGTCTCTCTCTCTGCTTTATTGAAATAACTGTAAATATTTCACTGCATGTTTCAAGATATCAGTATTAATGTCAATGTCTGGAAGGTGGCACAGAGGGTTAAGGCTCTAGTTCCTGTGGTACATAGTTGGATTCCTTCAGGCCTCTGTTGCTGATTGTTTGACCTTGAGCAAGCAAGTTAACCAGACATTGCTCCTGGGTTGCCCCAATGTGTATTATTGTTGTTGTTGTTATAGGTTCATAGGTGTTTACTAGGCTAATGACCACAACGGCCTTTTTAAGCCTTGCCATGCATCCCAAATGTCTGACAAGTTCTGATGCACTTGATAAGTGTAAGCTGGGGTTTGGGAGATGAAACATTTACAAGCAGGGGACAGGGAGATGAAGCATTTACATGTTGCCTGTGTCCATTAGAGACATAGGTGCCAAACTAGGGATGAATTTTCTGTTCCCTATCCAATCTCCCAAGTTGCACTTGAATTGGGTCAGGGAGGAACTCTGTTTATTTTTATTATTATTAATATTATTATGATTATAATTATTATTATCAGTATTTGTTAAATGATCAGCATAGAATGTCTGTTGTTACTTTTTACTGTCTGTGTCAAACTATATTTATTGTATACACAATTGATCCATACGTACGTTATACTCTGTGTTCTTGTATTTTTATACTGCTTGGTTCTGTTACTCATGTAATGGACTTGAGTTGTGGTTGAAAGGAGCCATTAGATGACCTGACTAATATGTTAAAAGTCAAATAATAAGCTTAACCCTACCTGAACTGATTATGCTGCCTTCCCTGAAACATGGAAGCTGTAGAATATATATTGTATATTTTTGAAATTAAAAATTATGAATACAAAATAATTAAAAGACTGATTAAAATGTTTTCTGTATCAAGAACTGTGTTCCAAATGATATGTATTCAAGTAGCTGGACGGCTGCTAGAGGGACTGGCTGGGTGGTGGGGGGGAGTGAGCAGCTGAGGCTCTGGTCTTTCAACGTCTGTGAAGGGAGACGTGATGCAATAGCAATGCAAAGAGCTATACAGACTCTATGCTGTAAGAGGTGTACTGCTCAGTCATCAAACTGTACATGCAATGACGTTTGCATGTACTTTAGTAAGGCAACAAAGGGGAATCTTGGAAGACTACCATGGTCTGGGTGTGAGTTAGGTTAGGGCACACTCCCCAGCAGCTATATAATGATGCACCATCATTCTTGGTTTCCACACAGGCCCCAGATGCATATTTGGCCGAGCTTGAGGGACAGTAAGTTGGATCTGGTCTACCCAGTTAATAAGGATAAGAGCTGGTATCGGTATAAATTCAGCTGCATGGAGGGATTAAAAAAAAAAATATATATATATATATATATATATGCATACAAATATATATACACACACACAGAGTGTGTGTGTGTGTGTGTGTGTGTGTGTGTGTGTTATCTTATCAATTGCTATGCCACTTTCTATAATGATTCTCTAAATATTGTGAAACACATGCGGTCTGACCCGAAACTCCTATACAACTAACACAGCTTCTAGATAATTGCTTGGTTAAAATATAGGCAAAGTCTTATTTTCATATGAATTTAGATGTTAGACTCTATATAAAGATGTAGTTTTACTGTATTCTTGTAGCCCTTTCTTAATTTGAACCAATGCTCTCTGTTTGAATTTATTAAACAACATTTTATTAATAATTCTATAAGTTTTCATTGCTCAACAAGAAAAATGAAGTTACCATTAATTTTTAACCTTTAATGTTTAAGCAATGTTTGCAAATATGCAAACATTTCTAAACGTAATGCTTTCATTTAAAAAAAATGCATGCTGATTATCATGTATGAGCCAATATGTGAATATGTGTGTGTGTGTGTGTGTGTGTGCGTGTGTGTGTGTGTGCACGCGCACACATGTGCACATTTCTGCACTAATTCACTAAGTGTACAACTGTATTAATTTTATCAATACTTTATTAAGTTATATTTAAAAAATCACAAGGAGGAATGAGCGATTAGGCAAAATCCTATGGAAAAATGTATATTCTTAGATAAGAAAAAAATCAGTTCTTGAAAATATTTTCCTTTTTTATAACATTTTTTTCTGTATTAGAAACAAAAGCACCAGCAGAATATCTGTTCAACTGTATATAGAACTATACAGAAAAAATCTTTGTACGTAATACTGACCTAAGACAATAGGTGCTTTATAATGCACACAAGCTGATGAAGAATATTCCTCCCATAAAATATTGTTTTTCATCAGCTAATTCATTTGCATTTCCTTTTAACTGATAAGTTACAGGCATTCTTTAAGATATGTTTTTAAGAGTCACCCAGACTAATAAACTTATCTAAACTTATCATTTTAAATCCATTGATTAATACTCATGTTATCCTCCATAAAACATTGCAACTAATTCCTCTCACATCTTCTGACCACCCATACAAACACCATTGCACATATTCCTTTTACTCATAATCCAGATCATTATATGCCATGATATCCTTCCATTCAAATCTCATGAAATTCTGAACTGAATATAGAAGAAGCCATAGTTACCTCAATTAACACTTTCTTTAATATTATTTAGCTCCATTTTTCCGTTTATAAAGCATAACATGTACTATACAGTAATGCTTTACACATATTAATACTCACCACAGAAAAAGAAAAATATAGCCATCTTATAAGTTTATAGGTACATAGGTTGGTACAAGGCTATCAGCCCTAGGGCCTATACAAGCCTAGCCATAACAATTCCCTGGCTATTTCTTCCCACACTATTTACTTCCCTGGACCCTTGTCTAGCAGGATGACAGACGTGATCCCCGGGGTAAATTTCCTTTCTCCCATCCAATCGTCAAGGTTCCTTTTGAAGATGGCCAAAGAGGTACTCTGCTTGACATGTATGGGCAGTCTGTTCCAGAATCTGGGGAGTCTCTGGGTCAGGAACCTATCCTTCCAGCATGTTTTGTTTATTGTGATGACAAGGTTTAGATCCCTGGAGTGTGTGGCTCTGAGGGATTGGGATTTCTTTAAGCTCTGGGTTTGACATGGCCTTTTATGTTAAGCAGAGATTGCCTCTGAGTAGACGACATGCGACAGAGTATATCTGGAGATTTTTAAGGCTGTCAGGGTAGGGCATCTGCTTTAGGCCTGTGATTCTTTTAGTGAGGTATTTCTGCAACATTTCCAGTTGTTGCAGATGTCTTGAGAGGTAGATACCAAATGGGTCATTGTATTCTATAATGGGTCTAATGAGGGATGAGTACAGTGGGACAATGACCTCCCTTTTTCTGGATGAAAAGCCCTTAGTGATGAGGTGTGTCACATAGAAGGCTTTCCTGACTGTTGTGGCAATGTGGTTATCAAAGGTGAGACCACTGTGCACCTGTGTCGCTAAGTCTCTTATCACACTTTGTGTGTTTAGTGTACTGCCACCTATGTGGTAATTCATGAGTACATGTTTTTTTCCAAAGGGGATAACTATCCAGTTCTTGGCATTGAGCTTGAGTCCATGGCTCTGGCACCAAGCAACTGTTTCTGTAAGGCCCTTTTGTAGAGTATCCACATCATTTGGGGATTCAGTAATGGCTCCCAGTTTGCGGTCATCTGTGAACTTTGTTAGCCAGAGTCCCTTAGTGTTGGCCTGTACTTCAGGGAAGTAGATGCCAAACAAGAGGAGTCCCAGGGCTGAACCCTGAGGTCTTTTTATGTCTTAAACCACAAAAAAGAGCCGAAAATGGTACCAAAAGAAACTAGTAGCCCAAACTACTGGTACCAAATGGGATGAAACAATGAAGCCACAGACAGAAGCACTGGAGAGGTACTTTAATACATGCAACAGTATAAAATAAATACGGGTTAATCAGAGTCTCTTTTATTGATGGCAGGTGTTTACCCAAGAAGACTGAATGCTGTAATTAAATCAAAAGGTGCTTCAACAAAGTATTAGTTTAAGGGTTTAAGGGTGTGAGCAGTTATGTAACCAGCTTATTGTACATTTTTTAATTTTTATATTGTTTTCCCCTAACAGATTTGTTTGTTTTTCAATTGAATTGTTCAAGTTATAGGTCACATTAAATGTGGGAAATGTTTTGAAATGATTTATTGTGGTCTCATTTTTTATATCACAAAAACTTGGCATTTTAACAGGGGTGTGTAAACTTTTTATATCCACTGTATGTTAGTGCCATCAGATTTATCCTTTTTGACTCAGCATACATTGCCACGTTACTCTACTACTCCCTTCAGTTACTTAACTAATTATACTCATTGTGGGGTAACCAGGGTCTTGTTGATACTCATGATCCATTCCTTTTGTATACTCATATAAGTCTGACTTGCCATTAAAACTCAACCCATACTGGCTACTCCCATCCATTATAAGCCGTCTTTAGTCCTCCTGGGAAGTTTTATCAGTTTGTTCTATCACTTCCATTTCTTGCACATGAATCTATCTCTTCTACTGCCATGCCATTATTTTGCTTTAATGACATATATTTCATTCATATTTTCCTAATTTCAGCTATAATAGTTTTTTTTTCCCTTTGGTTTCCATCTTCTAGTTAAACAGTGTATGCCACTGTAACCCAATGCAAGTGCAATGCTTACAGGTGTTTAGACAAGTTTCTACTATCCCAGCCCAACAAGAAAAAATATTTACTGAAATCAACTTCACCATCTCCTATTCACTCAACTAAATTATCTACTGATTTTATAAACTGTCGAACTTCTGCATGTCTCCAGAAAACACATTCTCTGATATCATTCATATATTTTTCACATCTGCAATATAGCACTGCAAGTGTGGCTGCATCTTTTCTATTTTTTTGAGATATATATTTATTTGTACAGGTATTTTTAGGGAAAAATTATAAACACACAATATTTTGCTAAATACTTAACTGCCACACATATTTCTTCACAAAATAAATACCTCTAACCATATTTCTAACTTATCTTCCTTCTTTTTTTGTAATTTAGCCATTTAGTGTTCCTTATTGTCTGATATCCACCCACTACTCATCACCTAATCCTTTCTCACCCCGGAGGCCTGCACTCTGTTATAAGATCTGTTATAATGGGCTCATCATGAAGAATACCAATTGTTTCAGAATATCTCTCAATTAATGTCTCATCCCTCAGCAGTGTAGCTTATCTATTTCCTGTAAGTTAAATTCCGTCTGCTTTACTTCAAAGGTTATAATCTCATTATCTTGTAGTTGTTGTGTCTTTCGGCTTTTCCCGGTTAGGGGTCACCACAGCGGAACTCCGGTCCGCTAATGATTGGCAGAAGATTTTTACGTGCCGAGTTGCCGGCCCTGATGCACAACCTTCAACGAAGGTATGCCCATTCATGCATGTCTCCACACAGAAGACGCTCTTGCTGAGAGTCGAACGGGGAACGTCTTACTGTGAGGCGACAACGCTACCACAGCACCACAACCGCAGTTTCATTATCTTGTAGTAATTATTACAAATACCTGGGTCTGTTGTGAGTTTTCATCTGCAACTCTGATAGCCAATGCCTTGCTTACATCTGTTCCCTCTTCACTGAAAAGCCTACGGGTATGATTATAGCTTTCTAGATCCGTATGCTCATAGATTCCAATAACACTTTAATACATTTCATAATATAGCCTTAAGCATAACTTTCATCACTATATCTCTCCAACTCATTCCACATGTCTAGGTAGTCACTCTCTTATAGGTTATCTCTCTAGTTGTGTTGAAAAAACTGCTCGAAACCACCACGATATATTCCAAGTAGCATTTATTGTAGAAATAGAACAGGAACGAGCGCTTTCACACAAACAAGTTGTGCTTCATCAGGTTACAATCATATAAAAAATCCATACACTTTTATAGAAACCCTTTGTCATAATTAACAAACTAATCAAACTAATTGAAATCAATTAGCGAACTGTAGGCTCGTTAGTAATGATAGACAATCAAGTTAAATAAAAAGTAATAATGCTATTTTAAACCATCTAGCATTGTATTAAAACCAATATATAAAACCTATTTGAATATTTCATTTTAAACACAGCATTGCACCTATACCTTTCTATAAATATCATATTAATTAATAGGATACATAAAATCGCTCAAACACCGGCATCCCGCCTCTGTAAATCAGTTCAGGAAGCCATACCCATATTTGGAAAGGAGAGCAATGTGAAGTATAACTTCGCTAGAATGTCTGATTAACAATCCTAGTTTGTTTTTTAAAAGGGATAAGTTTACATCATATGTTGTTACTTTCCGATATATGGATGTTCATTTCCAAAATAGTTAGATCAGTTAACATTTTACGTGATCTCAAGGATTACTGTAAAAAACTATGTCATTCCGACATACTAATATATTAATTCAAGGTATTCTACAGACAATATTCATTGTGGAAACAAGCCTGTGATCAAATAAGATAGTATTTATATCATAGTAAATTATACTCACAAAAAATAGGAAGTATCACATATAGCAGCTAACCAAGCAATATGCTTAACGCAGCCAAGTGCTGCCATACTCGCCATAGCAAAAAATTATATAGTCGCAAAATCCACGACTATAAATAGGTTCTGGCATTAAACAATCAAGGCACAGCCAGTATCCAAAAGTATGTATAAACCTTAAGGAACACATAAATAGGTCCTGATATGCAGTCCCATTAAGATGAAATCTAAAGCCGTAGATGGCAAATACTGCAAACAAAGAAACGTAATGCGCATTATAAAACCCCGCTCAATAGACATAGGAGTAGGATTAACATTCTGCTGTATTGCAGTCTCAATGACTAGTATTAAATACTGAACTATAAGATAGTATTAGCTTTTAAATTTAGTGTAAATAAATACAATCAATTCAAACCTCATGACAAGAATTTCAGAATCTGTAACAAAGAATAAAAAACAAAAAATATATAAAAATATATATAGAAATATATCTAGTCACATTAATTAAAATTAGTATAGATATAATAATCACTGACAACAGAACAATTTTAATTACAATACTAAAATAAATCTATTTAAACAGTATTTAAAAATAAAAATATGTAAATAAATAAACTTTTTTTATATATATATAAAGATAGCAAAATGCATCAATTTTACCAAAATCTTTTTATTATTTATTATTAACTCGGACCTATTAGGGCTGGTCGAAGGTTAACTATAGAATTGAGACCTGGCGGTAAATGAGCTCTAAGTCTCAATATCCATCTTAGCTCAAAGCCCTCCAGAGTATTTAGGTTATCACCTTCCCTTCTGTTGGAATTCACCACCTGTAAGACTTGGAACACAAAGCTATGTTGTGGATAAATACTACAATGCAAAGCTAGGGCATTACTAACATTACATTTTCTGATATTATATATATGATCATAGATTCGATCTCTTAATCTCCTAGAAGTTAAACCCACATAGTAGGCATCACAAAGGGTACAGGTGGCAAGGTATATCACATTCCTAGTATTGCAATCTGCATAATGCATAGGTAATATGTTCCTTGTCATATCTGGAGGTGTAAAACCATTTTTTCTAGATATGCAGTTACAGTAGGAACATTTAGTACATGGAAAGGTGCCTGTTTTTATCAAGGATCTGATATCAGTAGATGTATTAGTTAGTTTCTCCTTGCATAACAGTCTCTTTAAATTCATGCAATTCATGTATCTAAAGTTCGGTTTATTACTCACAACTTCTGAGATAGATTTGTCTGACAATAAAATTTTCCAATTTCCCCTAATTATATTGATCAAATACTGTATATCATTGGTGTATTTGATATCATAGGACACAATGTTAGACATCCTCCTAGTGGAATTATCATAAAAAATAGGCTTCTTTGTATAGAACTTAATACTATTAGATGATGGTTCATTTATTTCATTAATCATCTTAATAGGATAACCCCTTTCCATAAAGAGTTTCCTTTGAGTATCCTTTAAGTGTAGTGAATCAAGTCTATCACTACAAATTCTATCAATCCTCCTCATTTGGTTTCTTATAATGTTCGGAAAAACATGCCGTGGATGTAGACTATCATAGTGGAGGATCCCATTCCTCCAACAGGGTTTCCTGTAGAGTGTTGTAGATAGTCTACATGAATCATCCTTTTTGATAGTAACATCTAAAAAATTTATATAGTGATGGGAAGAATCATAACTAAACTTAAAAAACGGGGTAACACTATTCATATGGTCAATAAAAGACATAAGGCCTTCTATATCGCTATTCCATATAATCAGTATATCGTCTACAAAACGTCTGTATAGTATGACGTTTGCAAACCTCAAGTCATTAAATAAGGTTATCTCTCTAGGTCAATAACAATTCCTTCCACCTTGGTGTATACACTTGAAACTGTTGTAGATATATTGGCCTGAGCTGGTTAGCATTAGCGTTCCAAATCAGGTGTACGAAAACAACTTAATTGCCTTTATCTTACTTTCTTCTTCCACAAAAAATTGTCAGTTTCAAGTTTTTGCTAATATTTTTTGAACTCTTTCCTCTCACGTGACTTTAGCTACTTGAAATACATCTTGCATTAGCCACACACTCAGAATGTCTCATTTGTAGACCATATATTAGCATATAATTCATTGTATCTATTGAGTTTTTCAAACAGATTCCTTAAGTCACTTTCTGCATCTGTGATATATATTCTTACATTGGCATAGGTGCATAGGTACTTACTAGGCCACTGATCCATGCGAATCTTTAAAAGCTTAGCCATACATTCCCATGACATTTTTAATGCTTATATTTTAATTATGAATAATTGAGAAATGAGCAGAAAAAGTAAATTTCCCTTTTCCTCACTGTAATGCGATCTCGGAGATAGTATATTTAAATAGTAGGGGATGTGGGGGGGTGAACGGGGCTTGCCCCCCTGCAAAAACATCCAGGATTTTTTTTTTTGTTTTGATTTTTTTTTCAGGTGTTCGAACTTTTGAAACGTCGATCAAATGGTCTTGGCTATATGAACATCTGTGTTTTAAAAGTTCGATCATCTGTAGTTGACCTCTATATATCTATATATATATATATATATATATATATATATATATATATATATATATTCTTCCAAGATATTCCATGTATGCTGCAAAAGAAATGTATATCCCTTGACCAAGTGTTTGTTCACCCATTGGACTTATAAATTTGCAGTAAGTCTGACAGGATAGAGTCAGTTGTGGCTCTATATGTGAGGCAGAGAACCACTATCAGTAGCCTGTATGACACTGAGAAGATGGACAAGGCTTTAAGCTGGTCTGAATATTTTTTTATGATTTTGAGTCCTGATTTTCTTAATATGAAACACTGTGGCCATTCATTATACTCATTTGTTGGCCTGAGGAGTGCAGAATACAGTGCAATGATCACATTCCTGGACCTGTGAATGCCATGCCTTTAGTAATAAACTGTGCAAGAAAAAAGGACTTTCTTACAGTAATGGATATATGGTGGTCAAAGGGGAGCTCATTGTCTACATAGGTCCCCAAGTTCCTAGCTAATAGGTCAGTTTTCAGGTGTGTGCTGTAAATGTTATAGTTACAAGGGACTTTTTGGTATTTAGTTTATCTGCTTGTAGACTGGCTATCTACTCGGGGTTCGAGTATGTGATATCATTTACTGTTAGTGCTCTGCAGTGCTGGACATTTTTCTAAGGTTTCTAACACAGATAAAGAAGCATTTTTGATGGGGTTTTTTGATTTGATCATGTTCCAGAGTTCACTGTTAAGTTTAGCAACAGCATTTTGCATTTTGAAATCTACATTTATTTATAAGTGTAATGATTTTTCTTCTTTTTTATTGAGCCTATTTAAATTTGGGTCACATCTTAAGTGATTACTTTTAAATTTGGAGTTGTCTTTACCTCACGGGGACTGGTGCATTCATGCAGCCATTCACAAGTCCATAGAATTTGGTAGAAAAGCATTCTGCATAAACAGTGGGGTTGTCCAGTTGGAAGCAGATTTTGAATTTATCCAGGCCATCACTCAGTTTCAATAGATTAGCCTTAGCATAATCTCTGAACAAAGAAGTACTATGGCATGTTTCTGGCTTCAGATTAATATGAATGTGACTGATGTGTGTTACGGTTTGACCGGGGAAGGAAAGACGTACATCTAGTAGGGAGTACAGCTTTCCCACATTACGGGTGTCCAAGTCCAGTTGTTGCTGTGTGGACTAATTGGTCCAGAGAGTTTAAATTGATGAGGTCCAGAAATCTGCAGGCATACATGCTAGATTATGTATATGTTGTCCAGCTAATGGAGAGGTAGGTGACATATCATATGAGAACAGTATTTGGCTTAATGCTTAGGGACTAAACAAAATTCAAGGGAATCCAGTAGGAAAAGACTCGAACATCAACTGAATGACACTTGAACGTGCAATTGATACACACTGAATTTTATTACTGCAATGACAAGTAAAGATGACTTCAGCACATGAAAATCATACAATGCGCTTTTGTCCTTCTCCCATTTCCTGCTTTATCCTTCAAAGTTGAGGCTGTATTGACTGTAATGTGCAGCTTTCCTAGATTTCCATATTAACCACCAACTGGGAAGCGGATCACATGTCATTTGTGTTGGTGTTCGAGTATTTTCCTACTGGATTCTTTTTAGTTTTGTTTGGTTATTTGGTCACAGAATCCTTGGGCCATTGGTTTCTCCTGGTTAATGCTTAGGGACTCAATACTTGTAAGATAGGAGTTATGGGGACGGGACATAGAACTGGTACTGCAGTTGGCCATGATGTGAAAAGGGGCCTTGTTAATGGTAATCTGGACATGGAGGAGTTCCAGCTTGTTATCTTATCTAACTAGTTTGGTTGTGAAGTGCATTTCTTTGCAGATATAGGGACACTGTTACCTTTAGTGCCTTCCTCTAGTACTATGATCCTGAGCATGTGGTTGGCACTGAAAGTCTGCAGTGATGGTATGACAGCTGGATCCAGCACAAGGGGAACTTGGCAGTTGCCAAGGGCCCACTGACTGTGAGAGGGCCTGCTGGCTGGGGGGCTGTCAACTTTAGTTTTTTTATTAACATATTTGCTCTTTTTAAGGGGTGTGTGTATGTGTGTTTGCTAAATGCCCTAGTTAGGAATGGCATGTGGCTGGTTAATTTGCTCAGGCTCAAGCCCTGTACCTTAGCTACAAAAACAATAACCTGAATTCTCTACCCCCAACTACCATACTGCTTTAAAATTTGAGTTTCAAGGACTTGCATTTCAAGTGCATTTATCAAGGAACTGAGTATCAAGTGCCTTTTCAAGCAATTGTGAGCCTCAGGGGAAGTAAACTGCTGCTGCTCATGCTTAGTCTGTTTACAATGTGCAACTGTTTTGTTTAGCAAATGGTAGAAGCTATAGAATTTAAAAGCACTGTTAGCAACACAACAAGAAGCATACTTTGTTTTGTTGCAGTCTACTCCCACACCATGTAGATGGATTACTGATTCTGTGTTTTACTTTAAGGGGGGATCAGGTGCTGCAATCTTGAGTGTGTCCTCCTTTTGGATGATATGCCTAGTAATTATGAACCAGTTGTCGGTTTGCTATCCGTTGCCTATTGAAGTATTACCAGCTTACCATTTTTTTTAATGTAACAGGCAATTTATTCATCAAGGGCACCAGGCACTGAATTTGTAGATGAAGCACTGAAATATAAAGTTCTCTGCTAGCAGAAATCTCTTCATAATTACATATTTTTTTAATGTGGAATTATTCAGATGACACTTTCTTCTGCAGAGATTGTGCATATTGACTGATAGTGGTAGATTGGGATGTCAGAAGTTTGACTGGAATTTTATGGTTGAAATGTTCTAAGTTGGGCAGTTTTGTCATTATTGGTTCATACATTTTGTTTCATTGCTTAGTGGAAAAATTTTCGAAACTACAAGTTTAAAACAAACCCTAACAATTGCTCCTGTATTTAACAAGGAATATAACTGAAAACAATCAAGAAGGTGAATGAAAAAACACATCCATGTATGCATGGACCTAAAAATGTGTGCAAGGGACTTATGATTTGAAAAGAGCCCATAGGTAAACTTTATACACCACTGGCCAGATGCATTTTCGTTGGATGTGGGTTTCAATGCCATTTCAATGAAAGTGTATTTCAAGGTTAGAGATGTTTTAATGCTAGTTTGTTTTCATTGAGAGACTGTACTGTTTTGTTTAGTGAATGTCTATCAGAGATTTGAATGGTGTTTATGATAACTGGGAGGAAATAGTAAAGTAATGGGACACTGGAATGGCTGTGGGGGGTCCCAAACTATTACCCTGCCTAGGGCCCTATTTGACTATGATCCAGCTCTGAATGGCATGCCATCTATGGTCTTCAACAAGTTCTCTGAGTTGATGCATATATCAGTCTTTTCCACCGTATGGAGTGCTTGAATAGAGTGAAGTTTTTTTTGTTAAAGGCTCATAACACTGAGCAGTAAAACCTTTATGTTATCCAGATTCTTTTTTTTTTATTGGAAGCTTCTTAGGAATGATGGTGCCAGAAAGGCAGTATGTGGCCAGACACGGTTTTAGCCAACATATGAAAGCTTTAGGGTGAAAGGTGCAGTCATTCCTTTCAAAACAAAAATATCTACCATGTCTTCTCAGGCTGATACCTATTGGACCCATTTTAAATGAAACCAGAAGCTAAGTAAATAATCTTTTGCTCATATTGCACAATTATTCATGGTGATGGTAAAATACTGCTCAATGCTGGATTCATACCTGCCTCAGGCAAATATGCTAAGAGCACCACCATGTCTCTCTTCATATAGTCCAAGGAAATAAATCTCAAGTCTTTAACATCCACATGTACTATGACAGTGTCATGTGTGTTCTTGTGGTGCAAAGACTTGTCTGCCTGCATAACGTGACACATAAGTAACTGCATCTCTCACACACTGTCAGTTTCAGTAGTAGGTGGTTCCTAGTAAATATAAGACAATTGCTACATTGTCTTAGGATGCACATTTTTTATCATGTTGACCACATAGACAGAAAGTGAAAATCCATGGTTTCAGTTGCTTAATTACGTGAGCAGAAAGGAGAGTTATGCCTTTGAATGTGGGAGTTTATTACAAGGGCTGGAATCTGTCTGCAAATGATGGTAAGTACTGAAATCTTTAAAGACACATGCAGTTGTGAATTAGTGATCCTTTGCTCCCTCTCAACCAAAAGCAAAAGAGTGGCTTTAATCCCAAGCTGCTATATTAGAAATAATATTATCCCAGCTGTTGCTTCAATAAGTACACTTGCTATAGAGTTATCTGGAAATAATGTGATTTTTTTTTGAATGCAAGGATCTTCATCTTTAAGATGATACCTCTAAGGACCTAGGATCTTTTCCAGGGGTTGAAGAATAATGCCAAATAATAAAGGAGACAATGGGGACCCTTGCCTTGTCCCTCCCTCTTTTAATCCTCACAGGGTTCAATAGTCTCCGTTATATTTAATAATTGTGTTGGAAACGTCCTATACAGTGGATATAAAAACACACTCCTGTTAAAATGCCAGGTTTTTGTGATATAAAAAATGAGACCACAATAAATCATTTCAAAACTTTTCCCATCTTTAATTTGAACTATAACCTGTACCATTCAATTGAAAAACAAACAAATCTGCTAGGGGAAAAATATAAAAAAAATTTAAAAAAATGTACAATATGCTGGTTGCATAAGTGTGCATACCCTTAAACTAATACTTTGATGCATGTGCACACCCTTAAACTAATACTTTGTTGAAGCACCTTTTGATTTAATTACATCATTCAGTCTTCTTGGGTACACACCTGCCATCAATTAAAGAGACTCTGATTACCCCAAATAAAGTTCAGCTGTCCTAGTAGGATTTTCCTGACATTTACTCAGTTGCCTGCTACAGAAAAAGCTATGGTTCACAGAGAGCTTACAAAGCATCAAAGGTATCTTATTGTTGAAAGGTATCAGTCAGGAGAAGGGTACAAAATAAATTCCACCGCATTGGATATACCATGGAACACAGTGAAAACAGTCATCAAAAAATGGAGAAAATATGGAACAACAGTAATGTTGCAAAGAACTGGATGTCCCTCCAAAATTGCTGAAAAGAAGATGAAAACTGATCAGGGAGGCTGGCAAGAGACATACAGCAACAATGAAGCAGCTGCAGGAACGTCTGGCAAGTACTGGTTGTGTACTACATGTGACAACAATCCCCCATATTCTCCATATCTGTGGGGTAGGGTTGCAAGACGGAAGCCTTTTCTTACACAGAAGGACATCCAGGTCCAGCTAAAATTTGCAAAACAATACATCAAGTCTCCCAAAAGCATGTGGGAAAATGTGTTATGGTCTGATGAGACCAAGGCTGATCTTTTTGGCCACAAATCTAAAAGGTAAGTTTGGCACAAAAACAACACTTTGCATCACCAAAAGAACACCATCCCCATAGAGAAGTGGGTCTATATTATAACATTGAATTCTACAAAGATCGAATGTTATAATATCGACCCCGTAATGTTGAACACTGAAAACAGCGAAGGTGCAGGACACTGAATTCTTTCCCAGGGAAAGAATTCGGTGGGCCGTGGCTGTGGCTTCGCTGTTTCCAGCGTTCGATATGTTGGAACGTTACAATTTGGGTTCAGGTAAGTGTGCGATTGTGTGTAGGTTAGGGTTAGGGGGAGGGTTAGGTGAGTTAGGGTTAGGGAGCGGGTCAGGTAAGTGTACGGTTGTAATGACATTAGGGTTAGGGCGTGGGTCAGGTAAGTGTGTGATTGTGTGTAGGTTAGGGGATGGGTTAGGTGAGTTAGGGTTAGGGTGCAGGTCAAGTAAGTGTGCAGTTGTGTGTAGGCTAGGGTTAGGGGGAGGGTTAGGGGAGTTAGGGTTAGGGCACGGGTGAGGGGAGTGTGCGATAGTGACGGACTTTACAATTAGGGTTGGGTTAAGGTAAGTAGATAGCTAGTAGTGTATGTAAAGTTTAGTTTAAGTTTAGGTGTAGGATTTTAAGTGTGTGTGTGTGGATTGCTGATTTTTGTGTGTGTTTGTGTTGTGTGTATGTTTCTCGGAATAGCAAATTTTTTCCCTGGGAAAAAGTTCGCTATTCTGACTTTTCAATGTTTTCGGATTTTGGTGTTTAGGGTTCGATATTATAACATTCGATCTTTGTAGATTTCGATGTTATAATATAGACCCGGAGAAACATGGTTATGGCAGTATCATGCTTTGTGGTTGCTTTTCTTCAGCTAGAACTGGGGTTTTAGTCAAGGTGTAGGGAATTATGAACAGTTCCAAATACCAGTCACTTTTGGCTCAAAACCTTCAGGCGTCTGCTAGAAAGCTGAAGATGAAGAGGAATTTCACCTTTCAACACAACAATGACCCCAAGCATACATCTAAATCAACAAAAGAATGGCTTTACTAGAAGAAAATTAAAGTTTTGGAATGGCCCAGACCTAAATCCAATAGAAAATCTGTGGAGTGACCTGAAGAGGACTGTACACAAGAGATGCCCTCACAATCTGGACAGATTTGGAGCTCTTTTGCAAGGAAGAGTTGGCAAATATTGCCAAGTCAAGATGTGCCATGCTGATAGGCTCCTACCCACGAAGACTGAATGTTGTAATTAAATCGAAAGGTGCTTCAACAAAGTATTAGTTTAAGGGTGTACACAATTATGCAACCAGCTTATTGTACGTTTTTTATTTTTTATATTTTTTCCATAACAGAATTGTTTGTTTTTCAATTGAATTGTACAGCTTATAAGTCACATTAAAGGTGGGAAAAGTTTTGACATGATTTATTGTGGTCTCATTTTTTTAAATCACAAAAACCTGGCATTTTAACAGAGGTGTGTATATTTTTTATATCCATTGTACCTCTTAGCTTTCATTGTGTTCAATAAACCATATCAACTTTCCAATAGATCCATTTTATAATTATATTCTTATTAAAGCATTAATGTTCTTGTCTACTATTTGTTTTACCTAAGCTTTGCTTCATCTGCTTCCTGGCTCAACAATAGTACTGCGCTTCCCAACATATTACTTAATTTTCCCTGCTTTATGAGGCTATTTCCTTTTGGTGCTTTGAGTCTTTTTATTTAAAATGGGGGCCTCAAACCCAAATAACCCTGAGAACTGAATGAGAACTAGTACACTCAGCCAAGTACCACAGTCTCCAAAATTAAAAGAAAGGCAGCCAATGCAGCTATTAATATAGAGTTTTAGCTTCCCTTACCTTGAAGTGTGCTGGTTCTAGGGCCTTTGAAGGCCTGAGAGTTGTTTGTTTGAGATCCTTGCTTTGAGTCTTGGTTTCATTTTCAAAAATATCTTGCTATCTACATGAACTCATTTACAATAGTATTTTGCTCAACTCACCTAACCCAACCGCATTTTATAAATGTAATTCTGTACAAAAAAAAACTGTGCCTTTCTGTCATTTAAGTCTCCATTTTATGATGGCGTAGTTTCTTTTCTCTTCCATGCACTGTTTCAAATCATGTAATAAGATATCTATGCTATATATTTATTTATTTTATACTGCTCATTTTGCATGGATCCAAATATGGGAACATCAGTTCAGTTTGAGTAGTCCCCTTGAACCAATTTTCAATGTTCTATGTACTTTAATTCCACATTCATAAGACTAGCTCATATTGCACTCTATTCCCTTTCCAATCCTGTGAGTTCTAAGTTTCGGTCTTTCTTTCTTTCTTCTTACTCCACCCTATACATTCAAATATGCAATCAGTCCCCCCCCCCCAAAAAAAAAACATATGCAAGACTGGAGGTTTCAATACACCACAATCTGCACTTTGCATCTCAAAATGTTTTACTGCATGGAAGGTTGAATAATGTATTCTTTGGGGGGAATGAAAATTTCAGTCACCATGTTTGCTGAGTGTGATTGCACATTCTAATTAATGTCCAAAAACTAAATAACCAACTGTTCTGTTGATTCTTACTCATTAAGTTATACACTTATATGGCTTGCAGGTTCATATGTATGTACTATGGATATTAATACAGATCATACATGTATGAGCTCTCTTTGTATCAGAGTATAGAAAGGGACCTCAGAGTGAGCTTCTTTAGGCTAACTATACTTTCACAGAACCAATTTCATCTACCCTCAAAATCAAAGATAACACATAGTTTAACTCTTCCCACTCAGCATAAGATGATAGGATCATAGGAGGTTACTGGGCTGATGGCTCCAGAGCCCATGCAAGCCTAGCCAAGTTCAAACCATGTTCCCAAGGGTGTCTAGTTCAAGCAGACAGTAAAATCAGCACCTATTGCCCCTGTCCAAGAGGGATAAAGGTGGAACCCCCCCCCCCAGGTGAATTTCCAGTTACCCATCCAGATGTCCAAATTACACTTAAATATGGTCAACATGGGGCTTTGTTTAACAATGTGAAGCTTGTTCCAAAGGTGGGGCAACATCTGTGAGACAAATCTGTCTCTCCAGCAAGTTCTGTTGATGTCAGATACCAGGTTAAGGTCCTTTGAGCGAGTGACCCAAATACCTTATGACTTGTCAATGTGCAGCATTTCCATTAAAGCTAGGTCAGAGATTGCTTTATATGCAAGGCACAGGTTGCCTCTGAGCAGTCAGTATGACACAAAGTAAAGTGACAATGATTTCAGTCTGCTCGCATAAGACAGATCTTGAAGACCCCCAATTTTCTTTGTAAGTAACCTTTGTGGTTTCTCTGGTTGATGCAAGTGTTTGGAAAGGAAAAACCAAAGGGAGCATTCTACTCTATGACTGGCCTGATGAGGAAAGAGTACAGGGGGGGAGTTATAATCTCTTTTTTTTTCTGGAGGCAATGCCCTTACTTTTGAGATGAATAATATAAAATGCCCTTCTTACCACTGTGGAGACATGGTGATTGAAGTTAAGGTTGCTGTCGACCTGTGTGCCCAGATCTCCCACCACTGATTGTATGCTTAGGGTTTTGCTGTTAATGTGGTAGTTTTCAGGAACATCATCCTTGTAGAAGGGGATGATAATGCATTTTTTTGCATTAAGTTTAAGACCATGGCTTTGGCACCAGTCATTAGACTGTGTAAGACCTTTTTGCAGGATGTTGACATCACTAGGGGTTCCAATGGTTGCTCCCAGTTTGCAGTCATCAGCAAACTTTGTCAGCCACAGCCCTTTAGTTTTGGACTGTACTTTGGAAAAGTAAATTCTGAGCAGTAGAGGTCCCAGAACCTATCCCTGTGAAACACCACTGGTTACAAATCTGCTGGAGGAGGTGGAGTCCCCTATTTTGACCATATGAGTTCTATCAATGAGCCAGTTTGCAACCCACCTGACAATATGTGGATTGATACTCAGCTGAGTAATTTTATCAATTATGCCTGAGTGGGGGATTGTGTTAAAGGTCTTAGCTAAGTCTAGGTAGGCCATATGCACAGACTTCCCTCATCTAGGGCTTTGGTGACTGTCTTATAGAAGTTCACCAAGTTTAACAGGCATGATCTCCTCTTGACAAAGCCAAACTGGGTTGGAGTCAATTGTTTGGAGATTTCCTATATCTTTGTTAATAAGGTCCATGCAGATTCTTTCCATGGCCTTGCAATGAATGTTTATCTTTTCATCCCAGGTGGTTATCATTAAGGTATATTATTATGTAGGTGTTTAATTCTTATTTAGATTAGGCCTGGGTTATAATATATCTCATATGCATTAACAATCTTTTTTTGCTGTTAATGTTTAAATGTAATTGCCCTGTATTTTGGATTTTCATATGTAATCATGCCTCTCAACTGTACAGCTTTTTGCAGAATGTCCAGATTTTGGGTCATATTTTTGGACCATTTTTTTTATAAAATTGTGGTTTTCTGGCAAATTATTGGGAAGTCATTTAGTATTGAAGTCAGAAAATAATGACAGACCTTTGAGTTTCAGACATCTTACCCAGAAAAATTCATGCTAACAGAAAACTACTAATTTTATCAACTTTTTATGTTTGTAAGAGCAATTTTTAAAAATTGTCCCTATTTTGAGGCCTTTGTCCCCCCATTATATATATGGCTTTGCCCAGATTTCTTGCTCTAAGAGGTTGAGAGGTAGGTATACATTCTACATCTTAGTAGTACTCAGAAGTAGTTCAGACTTTGTTAACTACAGTTTATCAGCCAGTTCCATGCATTCCAAAACTGTGTTACTGTTGGTGTGCTCTCTCAAATCCTTGGTGTTTTACAACATTCTTTTTTTAAAAAAGTAGAAAGGGTTTTTATCAGCAGCGTACCTATCATGCCTGGGTTCTTCATCTTGTTTCTAGTACCTCTTTATGGATCAAATTCTGCTTTTCTTACAGAATGAGTCAGTTCAGCATATCTTTTGTTTTGCTCTTCCAGAGTCTAACCCACATCTGTTTCTAATGACTAGAATATCATAAACACTGCAGGGTATTGCAATCTGAACCCGATCTTCATATTTTGTCATTCTTTTTTTTTATTGCAGGTAGGGAGACAGCCCTCAATGTTTGTGCCGAATAGTTACTAGCAGAATAAATCCTGCTGTCTCCCACATTATAAATGGCATTCTTCTTCCTCCACAAAATTGACAGATTTCTTTTCTTTCAAGATGTAGTTTTGAAATTTTATTAATGCAGAGTGAGATTGCTTTTTAGACCTGATGCAATGTGTGTAAATGTGTAAGCCCTGTCAGTCAGTATTTCCTCATATGGTATGCCCATCCATTCTGCCAAACACTTTTGTGTAAATAACATGCAGTTGACACCTTTCATGTATTCTGATGTAGGTGAGAGCCTTATATGTTTTGCCAGTTGTCCTTTCCCACTATGAAAATCCATGACTGCATCTGAATGGGAATTCAAAATGTCTTCCATCCCCAGTATTCCTTGTTGTTAGTGGTGACATAGGCAAGGCTGCGCTGATTTTGACCATGTCTTCATATGTATGATACACTGTACTTTGGGATTCTTGACTATTCTTCCTGCTTCCTTCTCATGCTCCTGGACTGAATGAGTTTGTCTATTAATTTTGTTTTTCTGCATCAGTTATTTCTTAGAAATCACTTTCACTGAAGTCATAAACTATTGCATCTTGCACAGCAAGTACTTTATTTGTTGGATTTATCAGTCTTTTATTTTTTTTGTATTAACAAGCCAGCCCTGAGCACAAATCTCTTCTGCTCACAAAACAACGGATATACAAGTGTCTATCGACAGATATTATTAACCTGCAATCAATCTATTATGGATTAAACTATATCCATTTTGTGTTTCAGTGTTCCTTCAGGTACATTATTTTGTATTCCTTATTATACAGATAACTGTAAACATTTATAATACATTATCATCAATTGTTCCTTATACATACATACATACATGTATCCTTATGCAAACCTGATTTGGTCTTTTAACACTTTTTAGCCATGAACTGAGCTCATAGAGTGGTTCGCCTCAGTTTGAAACCATACAATAACACAAATACAATCAATATAATATATTATGCAAATATAATTGATTGGATTATATACAGATGAAAGATGCATCATTAGAATACTTTTACATATGTAAATACAATTTACAAATCTGTCATAGTGAAATAAAAGAGGCATTAATCATTATACAGAAGCAGGTGCAAGCTGATTCAGCAGTGAGGGAAACGTACTCACAAGCGAGGAGAGTGTGTTGAGTAGATGGAAAGAGTACTTTGAGGGGCTAATGAATGAAGAGAACGAGAGAGAAAGAGAGAGAAGGTTGGTTGATGTGGGGATAGAGATTCAGGAAGTGAAACAGATTAGCAAGGAGGAAGTATGGACAGCTATGAAGAGGATGAAGAATGGAAAGGCTGTTGGTCCAGATGACATACCAGTGGAAGCATGGAGGTGCTTAGGAGAAATGGCAGTGGAGTTTTTAACCAGATTGTTTAATGAAATCTTGGAAAGTCAGAGGATGCCTGAGGAGTGGAGAAAAAGTGTTTTGGTACCTATCTTTAAGAATAAGGGTGATGTGCAGAGCTGTAGTAACTACAGAGGGATAAAACTGATCAGTCACAGCTTGAAGTTATTGGAAAGAGTAGTGGAAGCTATGTTAAGAAGGAAGGTGATGATTAGCAATCAGCAGTATAGTTTCATGCCAGGAAAGAGCACTACAGATGCGATGTTTGCTTTGAGAGTGTTGATGGAGGACTTCAGAGGTCAGAAAGAGTTCCATTGTGTCTTTTTTGAACTTGGAGAAAGCATATGATAGGGTGCCTAGAGAGAATTTGTGGTATTGTATGAGGAAGTCAGGAGTGGCAGAGAAGTATGTAAGAGTGGTACAGGATATGTACGAGGGTGGTGTGACAGTGGTGAAGTCTGCAGTGGGAGTGACAGATCAGTTTAAGGTGGAGGTGGGATTACATCAAGGATCAGCTCTGAGCCCTTTCTTATTTGCAATGGTGATGGATAAGTTGACAGACGAAATCAGACAGGAGGCCCCATGGACTATGATGTTTGCAGATGACATTGTGATCTGTAGTGAGAGTAGGGACCAGGTTGAGGAGACCCTGGAGAGGTGGAGATATGCTCTAAAGAGGAGAGGAATTAAGGTCAGCAGGACTAAGACAGAATATGTGTGTATGAATGAGAGGGAGGATAGATAAATGGTGAGGATGCAGGGAGTAGAGTTGGCAAAGGTGACTGAGTTTAAGTACTTTGGATCAACAGTTCATAGCAATGGTGAGTGTGGAAGAGAGGTGAAGAAGAGAGTACAGGCAGGGTGGAATGGGTGGAGATGAGTGTCAGGAGTGATTTGTGACACACGGGTACCAGTAAGAGTGAAAGGGAAGGTCTACAGGAGGGTAGTGAGACCAGCTATGTTGTATTGGTTGGAGACAGTGGCATTGACAAAAAGGCAGGAGTCAGAGTTGGAAGTGACAAAGTTAAAGATGCTAAGATTTGCACTGGGTGTGACAAGGATGGACAGGATTAGGAATCAGTATATTAAAGGGTCAGATCAGGTTGGACACTTTGGAGACAAAGTCAGAAAGGCGAGATTGCATTGGTTTGGACATGTGCTGAGGAGGGATGATGGGTATATTGGGAAAAGGATGCTAAGGATGGAGCTGCCAGGTAAGAGGAAAAGTGGAAGGCCTAAGATAAGGTTTATGGATGTGGTGAGAGAGGACATGCAGGTGGTTGGTCTGACAGAGCAATATGCAGAGGACAGGAAGAAATGGAAACAGATGATCTTCTGTGGTGACCCCTAATGGGAACAACCAAAAGAGAAGAAGAGGTGCAAGCTAATTCAGCAAAGAGTTGTTCTTTAAGGGCTTCCTTAAGCTCTTTAATGGTTTCTTGTTTTTTGGTGTTACTAGGTATGTGGGTCCAGTTTGCAGGTCTCAATTTGTAAAAGGCTCTTTCACTTAATGTTCTTTTGAATGGAAGGAGAGCAATAGAGGAATAGCTATCTTGAGGAATTCTCAGGACACAAGTATTGTTCGTTGAAGAAGTTTTACTTTAAGAGGGAGGCAGTAACTTTGTTTTAATGCATTGAAAATTTGAGTGCTTTAGAGAAAGGCAGCACTGTCACTGAATTATTCAGTGTTTTCAAGTACTGTATTTATATAGTTAGTCCCACTAGACTAATGGTCTCTTTTCATGGGAGAACAGAACTGGTGTTTATACTAGAAGGGGAAAATTGGCCAGGGTACCAGGGAACTTCCCCTAATCTTTATGATAGGTACCGTGGGATGTTCTGTATTCACCAGAGTTAACACTAACTCATTCAAATAGAGTTTGGTTTAACATGTTATCCAAAGGATGACAAATGCAGGAGTGCACCCCCACCACCTCCCCCTGCTGCAATGCAGTGCCAGAAATCCAATCACCAGGAGTGGAAAAAAAGAACCCACTGTCTTCTGGTCTTCCAGTACCAAAGGTGAGTGTGTTATCTGTTGCACCAATGACAATGCAATTTACAATGATGATATAAGGGATCTGCTAGAAAAATACATCAACATATGTTGTTCTCAACAATGTGTATTCTATGAGGATTATATGCAGAATGCAGCATGAGGGCTGATAGATCATATTCTAGTTTTGGCACTGACACCATTTTAGTAATATATAAGCAGACCCTTAGAATGCGATGGAGTTATTTTGTAACAAACTTTCAAGTCAATATTTGATAAGACACACACATGCACACACAAACATATACATGGTAACTCAAAAGGTTGAATACTCGTGGGTTGCAAAGTTTTTTGGGGATGTAAAAAAGAGGGAATGCACAAAGGAAAGCATGCTCATTTGTGTGAATGACATATGGTTACGTTTAGTTTTAAATAGTATAGATAAGTAGAAGATGGCAGAAAAATAATGCTTAAATTAAAAAGTGGTGGTTGTAAATGTGCAACACTGTTATAGCAGCTGGTGTGTGTGTGTGTGTGTGTGTGTGTGTGTGTGTGTGTGTGTGTGTGTGTGTGTGTGTGTGTGTGCATGCGTGCACGTGCAAGTGTTTGTGGCTTAGGGTTAGAATAATGATTAGGTAAGGAAATAGACTTAGTGTTGTGTATGCTTTAAGATGTGTATTTTGTCCATTTGTCTTATTTAGTGGGACTGTTATGGAAATGGCTTTCAGTAACATAATGTCTATGTTAGGGTAAAGACAAGGCTAGTAGGGTTATGATTAGGGTTAGTATAAGTTAGTAAGGTAGTACAGGAGGGCAAAGCATGCCACTTATTTGGCTGTTCTTCTCACATATAAAAGTGGTACGTTGTGTATCATGATAACTGCAAAATGTGTAAGTTAACTGCTTCCATAAAAGGCACCTAATTTATCTAGCAAGGTCAATAAAAAATATATGCCTGGTGCAATAGAAATGATTTCACATTAAATATAAAGAAAAAGTATAATAATGACTCCAAAAAAAATAAATAAATAAAAAGATGTAAACTATTGCTCTGGAATAAATAATCCAGTCATACTAATGTCACCTTCATTAATTGGCTTTATTGGTCCGAGTACACCAGTAAAGACTTGAAAAGTAAAAATGTGAATGTCATGGGCACTCAGAAACAAGGTAGCTGAATCACTGTTATGCCCTTAATGGTCCATTTGAATATTTCCCATGATCCTTCACTCCAAGAGGTTTTAAATTATGACACAATGAAGTTTCCAGCTTAGCTGGATCTTTCTACTGAGTTTTTGCAGAATGGTCTGTCTGTGTGATCGTTTTCCCCTTTAGTTTGGTTGGTTCAGTAAAAGCGTAGAAGCAGTAGTTGGCAGCAGTTTAACATTTACCAGTGTGCATCTACCAAAGACTGAAAAACAGTCCATCTAATTTCAAGGGCATGTCCAGTTACTACGGGAAAATCACAGAACCATGTTACATGTCACTGATTCAACCTGCTATTTAAAATAATGCTGCATTAGCCTTCTAACAAGCCACATGAATGAATTTGAAAATGAACAATGATTCATTAATAAAAAAGTCATAAGGATGGAAAACTTAAAGTAATCACAAAGGCTTCAGGAACTGGCATTATATTCGGTTTCCTATAAGATATTAAGAAAAAAACTATAAGGCAGAAACCGATTCAGCTCTATTTGAACGTCTGTACCTAGAGCGCACTGTTAATTATGCTAACACCAGACTGGGGAGCCGAATACTAAAAATAAATACCAGCAATAGGAATAGAGTGACAGATATATTATAAAGTTCATTCCAAGATTATGGCATAGGTTTTCACTTAGAATCAAAATGTCAATTATTAACGTCCTTCAAAAACAATCCTGATATGTATAACAGAAAAAGCAAATACAATTCCTGTATAACACAAAAAGCAAATACAATTCCTGAAAGACAATAGCTGGTCATAAGCTGGACAGATGAACCTGTAAAGCTCTGAAAATTTGAACATGTTTGCTGAAATATTTAATGGGTATTATGGACCTAGCATACTTTGCCATTAAAAGAAACATAGAATACATGATGGATATGGATAATTAAGGATGACAGAAGCTGGATTGCTAAAGAATAAAACAAGTAATTGTTACATGAAAAAGCTATGACACGTGCATTTTGGACATAAGAACAAAGCATTTAAAGAGATGTAATTAATGATTGCTGGAAAAACAGTGCTCCCCTTGAGTACATGCAGGTAATAAGTTTATTACTTACGTAGTGTAGATGCAACTGGCAAAATGATTATAATTTTAATGTGAAAAAATATAACTAGGATTTTGGCATTGCTTTATAACAAAAAGCATTAGGCTAACAGCCAACTGCCTTACACTGAAGAATCATAGAATAGCTATCACAATGCTGTGTTTACAAGACAGCAAGGAACTTCCTTTAGCAGTGGGTATATTATTTCAGATTTTTTTCTAATATTCATGAATTATGCCTTTAATAATACTGTGTTTTACATATGTGAAAAGGAGAACAAACTGAATATCTTTCAGTCAATATAGCTGTATCAATTGCTTTGCATTGGAAGGCATTCTATTTCTGTAGACAGATCCTATGAGCAAAAGACTCATTGATAAATGTTAACTATAACAGGCAGCAACAAAATGTATTTGTTTATTATATTCTATTTATTTCAGCTATGTAGAAACATTAAAATCTACCCTAGACAAGTCTCTGTTTTCACTTGAGACCAATGAACACTGGTGTTGAGTGACACAGAGTCCCATAATATTCAGGCAGAGATCATGAGGATTGAACTCTGACCTACAGGATACATGTCATCTGAAGTCCATTACCATAATTCACTATGATATACTGCCAAACACAGAAACAGCATGATGCAGTGAATGTGAATATGTCTAGGTTAAAAGGACACACAAACTGAAATATACAGAGATTCTGGCCAGTGTGTGTGTTTTACATAGTAAAGAGCTACTGCTCACAGACTTTATCAGAAGGACTGAAGGAGCTAGAACAGCTGTAACAGCTGCTGGAATAAATGGACCTTAAGCTTGAAAAAAAAAATAGTACTCATAATGAAATCCCCAAATACCACTTGCCCTAGCTCTGGACAAGTAAATTTAGCATGCCATTTTTTTTTCAAATCATGTGCTTATAAAGGTGAATGGGACACCCAACAACATGTAGCAAATATAACCTTTTGAATAATGAAAGACTAATCAGTACTCATGGAATTACCTCTCACATTGTAATGACTTATGACTTCTCTTGTGTTAAATTACATCCATAAAAAATACAAATTAAAGTATGTGAGCAATAATGTAAATGAATCACAAATGATTTAAGTAATATAACACAAAGACATTATTTTCATTATATGATTTTCAGTGTTTTACACTGTAATCTACCTGCTTCACAGTCAAACACAATGCCTTACAGCAAAGGGCCAAGCAAATATTATTTAATTATATCACATGCAGTATTATAAGCATATGTATTAAGTGCTTAGTATTTTAAACACTATTGCAAAATATCACTTAATAATGTCACTAGGCATTTTGGTGTTTCAGCAACCAATCTGCACATTAGAGTTAAATTTATCTTCAAAAATGCTTCTTATTAAAAATGTCCATTTGTCACTGCTACAATCCTTTTGTTTCAACAACCAGGTGGTACATTTTAATTAAATTAGTCTTGAAAAAAATGTCTCATTGCAATTATTAACTTGTAATGGTGACAATCCCTTTACTGACCATAATCACAGATCATAGCTTATTTAATCAGACAGATAGAAAGTACTGTTGGTAGATATTTTTTATTTAGTTACTGCTGGGCTGGTAAGAGCCAGTCTGTCTTCAGGGTGATGTTTGGGGCCCAGTAAGAGATTTGCTCAGAGTTGCACAGTCTGCACACGGTTGCAGTGTGAAGTACAATAAGGAGAGCTTGCAGTTTTTTGCAAGTTAGAATGGTTCAATATTTTTCAGAAATGTCTAGGCACTAGGAATAAGAAACTTGAACTCCTTTCAAAATATTTATGCTTTGCGACCTAGTGTTTTAATGCACAAGCAATAAAAACATAGAGCTGACTCGGTGATTGCAGATCAGACTGTATTGCGTTTCATTGTTGCATGCCAATAGTTATCCATAATCGTTAATGTTTTATGTACCTAGTACATTTATTCCTCCTGTGGCCTACTACTGTCATTGTTCTGTACAGCTAATGTGAACTCTTCATTTGGTAATGCAATCTAAAATTTATTACAAAATCAAGTTGCCAGCTATGGGACCAAGCCATTCCTTGAGCTGGATGCCAGCATGATATCATTGATATGCCAGGCTGTTGTGGATAGTGGTGTGCTGAGCGGAGGCTAATTGTGGTAAGCTGCCATGACTTGTGCTTTATTTAGTAGTTTCTTTCTGAATCAGTCCAGGGTGGTAAACCGTAACTGAGCTTCTCAATGTGATTCTTGAATGATGGCTTTACTATGCACATATAGATAATTTGCAGCTCATACCAGAAACACTATTCTTCTTTTTATGAAATGATGTTTATGGGGTTTTATCTGCCACTATTAGGTATAATCTACAGTTAAGATAATGAAGTCACTTTACTTTGCATACTTTGCATTCAGTTTTACAAAAAGAAAATCCATTAAGCAGTAAACTGAATAAAGCAACAATGTGTTTTGCAAATAGGTAGAAAAAAGACAAATTCTGCAAAGAATACTGAATAAAGCAATACGAGTGCACATTCCTATAATAAATAGTAAAGGAAAAAAAATAGTGTTGATAAATACCTGACTCATTGCATGTGCCAATTTCCATAAAAGTCAATGTATTTATAATATTCTGGTGGCTAAATGTTTGGTAGCCTACCAGACTTTCTCTAGAAGGCATGGGAAGAAACAATTAGTTTAACTTGCTCGTAGTCATAACTAGCAATGCAGCACTACTAGTCTGCTATATTAATCAAGGGAGAGGAGCTATGCAGAGACATTTGTACCATACTCTGAGCACTACAATTGGAGACTTGGATGCATTCAATATATAATTTTCTTTCAACATACTCAGCCACAGATGATTGCTTATATTTATAAACATAGGCAAAAAACTGTGCAAGAGTATATGCTGAAATACTGATTGTAAAAGACACAACATTGTAACTGCATGTTTATCAACTTTTGTATAAATACTGAGTTTAAGTCACGTGATAGCTTAATAGGAAGAACACATATTATTCTTTATCAGAATAGAAAACCATAATCTTAGAATACAAATTACTGGAAGAGGTACAAACAGACCCATCGTGCTTTTCAGACTTGACTTAGGAGATGAGAAAAATGGGCTGACTGTTGTTGCATAAGTGACATTTTTCCAATCCCGGTGATTAATTTTTGCTTTACATAAGCTAATTGAGGGCATTCATATAATACTCTGTTACTGGCTACCTGTCAGATGGCATATAGATTGCATTTCTTTAGTCAAAATTAATGTCTGTTATCCTTCTTTACTTCCTGGGAATCTGGAAAATCAAATTAATATTTCACCTTCCATTATCTTCCTCATAGGAATTAAAGTTAAATGTCAAAACAATAAACTAAACAAATAAATCAGCAAGCTACCACAACATTATGCTATTTAATTATCACGATAAGTAAAAAAGACATAGGCAATCTTCTTTTTGTACAAGCAAACATTGTCATTTAAACACATTTTCTGACACCTTCTCATTATTGAATCCAATATGTGGTCTAAGAAGTGATAGGAAATACAGACTACATCTGTGTGTGTGTGTGTGTGTGTGTGTGTGTGTGTGTGTGTGTGTGTGTGTGTGTGTGTGTGTGTGTGTGTGTGTGTGTGTGTGTGTGTGCATGCATGCTTGTGTGTACATTTGTGTGTGTGTGTTTGTGTTTGTGTATGTGCATGCGTGCTTGTGTGTACATTGTGTGTGTGTGTGTGTGTGCGTGTGTGTGTGTGTGTGTGTGTGTGTGTGTGTGTGTGTGTGTGTGTGTGTGTGTGTGTGTGTGTGCGCGTGCGTGTGTGAGTGCGAATAATATATTGAAGAGTTTGCATATTGTGGATGAGTGATATTTGGTAACTATGAATATACAATGACCTTGTGTACAGCGATTGCTCATATAGGACAGGTTGATTTGAATGAATTCATTCATATACATGGGGTTCTAAAATATCCAGCATTTTTTGTAGAATATGAAGTGCGAGTAACTCATTTATAGGTTCACAGGTAAGTACTATGCTAGCTGCCCTTGTGGTCCATTTTAAGAATGGAATGTTCCCTTTTGCACTTAAAATAACCTGTGACATCCCTTCTCTGACCAGAAATCAAGGAGCTTGAATCTTCACCACTGACACTGGTGAGGTATGTTCACTTGGAACAAAAATAGATACACACAGTATTTCCAGATGCAGTTCTCTGCACAAAGCACAATTTTCTTTAAGAGCATACAGGGAACACACTCAGTCTGGGGTCTGGATTTCTCTCTCCTTCTCCCTCCAGGTCCCCAGTAAGACTCATCACTATCGCAGCTGTAGAGCTGAGTCCTCAGCCGACTGTTAAAGCCAAGTCCTAAAGCGCCCTCTCTGTGAAACCAGTGCTTTGTGTACCTGCCCCGAACGGCTGACACATACATTATTTAACATTTTATTTTCATAAACCCATACACACACATGCGTGGGTGCGCGCACCTGAGAATGGTGGGCACAGATTTACTAGCTGTGTCGCATTCTGTCCAGACTATAGGGTAGTTGCTGCCAACATATATTTCAAAGCTGGCAACTCCAAGGCTCTTAAAAGGGTGCCCAATTATACTCAGTGAAATTAATATGAATACCAATGGTAGTGTTTGACCAATATAGTAGGGCTTTCAGGAGTGGCCACAGAGTCACCAAATAGATATAAGTACTCTCAAAGGTTAAAATATTCTCTAAATGACCAGCCACAATGAAAAGTTTAAATATATTTATAAGAAATAATAAAGAACATGAAAATACAGAATATCTATTTACAAAAAACAGAGTTTCAATCACAGAAAGTATTAAAATAACACAGATGGAATAGATTCACACAGATACAGAAAAACAGTATTTAACTAATCTCACTATATTTTCCGACTGATCTAAAGAATTGCCATTCCCTGGTCATTTACTAGAGCAAGGCAAGAAGAAGTAGGTGAGTGGCCTTCCTTCTTTATCATGTTCAAAAAACAGAGTGCTCTGAGACTTCTCTCTCATCTGGTATTAAAACATAATTTTTGTCCAAGATTACAGAATATCATGCACATCTGGTCATCTGACGTCTGGTTCCCATGCTACCCCCCATTGCTAGAAAGTGAGCCAGAATTTAGCACATATGTGTTACCATACACATGGACAGAGCTTTGCTGAGATGTGTTATAGCATCTGGAAGCTATAAAATCAGAAAATCACTTCCACTCTTCCTACAGGAGCTAATAATCCATGCTCTGGCACAGACATTTAGTCTATGCCTACAATCAGAACTGTAATATATAATCTTTATGGCCTAAACTATGTAATTTAATTTCTTACTATTTTTCAAAGTTGGCTAGTCTGAGATTAACTTTTTATCTTCCAGTATCCTCTGTTAAAACATATACATTTAATTAGGATCCACTGTTCGTACATTGTTTAACATAAGCAACTTTACAAATACATTTTTCAACACAAGAATCTATAGAAATCAGTTTGATATACAAATGACATATAATTACTTACAAAATTCCAGACAGTTGTGATGGCATATGTTACACATCCACTGCCCTAGTTGTCCTGGCATAGCATAGCTGGCAATACCTCACATCATCACATATCTCCCCATTTTGAAGCTTCAGGTTAGTTTTTCAAGTGACCCTTGAGAAACGTTGCTTGACAGGAATGCGCCTATCTGGGAATAAATTAACCCATACCCTGTCTTCAAACACTCCACCTTAATAACTTGGCATTTGGCTGGCTGGCTCGATGTTGTCATAGATCCCCCTCAGACTCCTCCTGCCTCCTACTGCAAATACATAGCACAAAGGCCTCCCTATCATAGTAAGGTTTCATGATGTTAACATGGCACAGTTTGTGCACCTGCTTCCTGCCTAGCAGTTGCACAATATAGTTAACATCATTGACTTTCCTTACCTCTTGGAAAGGACTCTCCCAAGCTGCCTGCAGCTTACTGTGTCTGACAGAAATGAGAACCATAACCTGCTGTCCCACAGCATACTCTCGGGCTGAAACATTCCTATCATACCAGACCTTCTTCTGCTGTTGGGCTCCTGCCAGGTTCTCCAGGGCCAAGCCTTGTCCTAAGGTTTAAGACATGTGGCACAACAGACACCTTGTGGATTCACACTCACCCTCACACTCATTATGAATCAAATCTAAAGGCTCCATCACCCTATGCCCATGCAACAACTCAAAGGGTGAACACCTTGTGGACTCCCAGGGTACCTCTCTGTATGCAAACAGCAAATGGGGAAAATATTTGTCACACTCTGTCTTAAACTGGTCTGCAAATGCCCATAGAATGTTTTTACTGTAGAGTTTATCCTATCCACAAGGCCATTAGTCTGTGGGTGGTAAGGGCTGGTTTTTAGGTGCTTCACCCAACAGTGCTTCCACAGACAAGCCAAAAGGTCTGACATGAAATTGACTCCTCTGTCAGTTAGCATTTCTCTTGGGGAAATATACCCTGCTGAAAATCTGTAACAAAGCATTTGCCACCTTATCTGCCTTGATGGAGGACAGAACCAGCAGCTCAGGTTTTCCAGTAGCATAATATACTACCACCACAATATACTTCTTTGCTGTGGCATTTGGGATATTCAGAAGCCCCACAATATCCATAGCTACCCTCTTAAATGGCACCTCAATCACAGGCAAAGGCATCAAAAGAGCTTTACTTGTCTTTTGCCTTGCCTACTTTTTGGCACTGCTCACAGGTTCTGCAGTACCCTGTTACATAACTTGCAATCCCTGGACAGTAAAATTTCTGCATAATATGCCGCTTGGTACAATTTATGTCCATATGACCTGCAAAAGGAATGTCATGGTCTATGTCTAGAAGTGCCAGATGGTAGGCTGTATGCACTACCAATAGCTGTATTACCTCAATCTGTAGCCCTCCCTCAGTGGTACACTCTCCGTACAGTAACTCTTTGTTCAAGTGTACAGACTCCCCATTTCCTTGTGGATCAGGTGCCTCCCTAGCTACCACCCTCAAGCCTCTTAGTGTATGGTCTGAGACCTGAGCCTGTCTAAACTCTATCTTTGTAACTCTTCCCAGCACCCCTTCCACAGAAAGTCTGGTTTCTTCTGACAGTGGTGTCTCACTGTCAGCTTGGGTACTACCACTCACCTCTGATCTTGCAGTCACTCTGTTCAAGGGAACATCTGTACCTACCAGCAGCTGTGAATCACCTTCAGGCTTACTGGTACAGGGTAGCTCCCTCCCTGAAATAGCCACCTCACCAGCCCTGGGTTCAGGTGTGAGGTCTGTCTGGGTCTCCCCAGGCTACTGGATCCACATGCCTATCTCCAAGCCTGATGTCATGTAACTGCATGCACACCATGCACACAAGGTGCTGCATTATCAAAATAATTCCCTATCAAGACATTTGCAGGGATATTCTCAAACACACCTGCTTATTTTCTTCCTTTTCCACCCTCCTAGTCAAGGTGAATACTAACCAAAGGCATCTGGGATGGGGTCCCTGCTAAAGTGCTTACCGGAGTGGACTGTCAAAGCACATACTGCTCCTCTTTAACCACTGCAGGCTTCACAATGGTTTTGTCAGAAGCTGTATCTCTCTTAGCAGTAGCCTGCTTTCCATCCACTAAGATCTGATATAAACTCTGGTGACGGTTTGTTACAGCTATTGTTTCCAGACAACTTACCACTGGCATACTGGTATTTCCACTTGTTGGCTGCCCCATCTTTTGTTCCTTACCTTGCCTCTGTGGACATCTATATGATACATGGCCCAACTGGTTACATTTAAAACATTTAACTCTTGACACTGACCATGTGCCTGAACTAGTAGCTTCCTCTTTTACTGGTGGACTCTGTTGGGGTGGTTTATGCTGCTCAACATGGGTCCCATTATACCCATATGCAACACTAAATATCCCTTTCCTGTGTAGTGATGCCTGACTTGCTAAGTAGAAATACCCCTTTCTCCCCAGCTCATTTGAAGCGTTACACTGTGCCAACCAAATTCTCATGTCCTCAGACAAAGTCTGCCAGCCCTTCTGACACCCACTCATCCACCTATGAAAATAAGTGCTTAACTCAGCAATATAATCACATACATTTTCATCTGCCTTGTGTCAATGCTCACAAAACTTTTTTTTCTGTAAGCTTTAGGTTTTAACTTAAAGCATTCTAGTAAACATTTATTAATTTTTTTATTATTTATGTTTAAATAATATCAGACAATTTAGAAACAGCAGTTACAGCTTTACCATGGAGTAAGGGGGTCAGGAACTGTACCCAGAGCCGTTGGTCAACATTATACTGTTTACATACTCTTTCAAATATATGAATACAACTATCAAAATTGTCACCCTCTATAAATTGTGGAATTAATTTACTGACGTTTGTTACTTCCGGAGTTCATGTATTCCCTTCCCCATTGCCTCCATGACCCTGGCAAAGAGTCAGCATCTCCCGCTCATGTTGATGCAACTTCTCATTTTCTTCAGCCTCCAAATAAAGCTGTCTCTCTGCTAATTCCAATTCCAAATTTTTGGCTTCCAGTTCAAGTCTTTTTAACTCCATACAGATTTTAAAGTCCTCTGAGAAAAAGGTGAACTGTCCTATTTCTGAAGGCTGCAAATTCCCATCACTAGACTGGTTATCATCCTGGTTGCTGGTCTGAGGTGTAACTAACACTGAAATTATTTCCTCTTTAGCCAGTCTGGCATGCAGCAGTCCTTGGACTTCACATACTTTGGCCAACTGGTTCTTTGTCAGCTTGTCATAATTCTCTGCTGACATATTTGTCTGCTTTCCCTGACTAAACCAAACTAACAAAAATAAATAAATACAACTGTTATGAAATGAAACTCTGAAACTTTACCTTGAGGCTGCTGAGAATACACAAACTTCAGTGACAACTGCCTACAGGCTACAGAAGTTCAATTAATATCCACACTGCTGCTCACCAGTATGTGACATTCCCTCTCTGGGCCAGTAATAAGGTGCCTGAATTCTCACCACTGACACTGTAGAGGGACGTTTACTTGGAACAAAAACTGATGCACACAATAGTTACAGATATAGCTCACTGCATCAAGCACAATTTCCCTTAAGAGCACACAGAGAACACATTCAGTCTGGGGTCTGGAATTTTTCTCTCTCTATCTCCCTCCAAGTCCCCAGTAAGACTCCCCACTGGCACAGCTATAGAGTTGAGTCCAGGCCACATCCTCCAGAATTTCTGTGAAACCGGTCCTTCCTGTCCCTACTTCAAACAGTTTACACACACACACTTTGAGATTTGATTTTCACACACACACTTGGCAAAGGCTGGCACAGATGTACTATCTAAGCCCCCTTCTGCCCAGACTATAAGGAAGTTGCTGCCACCAGACACTCCAAAGCCAGCTGCTCTAAGGCTGTTACAAGGGTACCCAATTAAACTGAGTGAAATTAATATTAATAACAATAGTAGTGTTTTACCAGTATACTAAGGCTTTCAGGAGTAGCCACAGAGTCACCAAATAGATATAAGTACTCTAAAAGGTTAAAATATTTTCTAACAAACCAGCAACACTGAAAAGTTTAAATATATTTCATAATAAATAATAAATAATAAAAGAACAGTTCCCTCATCTACTTCTGTATAACCAGCTAACACTAACCCATAAGGTTCTACACAACATGGAAAAAACTCATGTGCTAAGTAATTTACTCCAGCCATACATCGGTAATAGAGTACTACTCTCCAATAACCAACACCTATTAGAAGTCTCTAAGGCCAATAACTCAGCAGGGGAATCACTGTACTATACTTAAATAGACACAAGAAGGAATTCCCCACCTTCTAGCCTAATCAGCAAAACCTCTGCTGTAGAATTTAAAAGAGCTTTAAAATCCCACCTTTTTAACATCTGGCTTTGCTCCTGTTCCACTCCAGGGTAATACTTTGTCTTTAGTATGCGATTTCTAACTTATTTCCTTCTTAGCTTCTTCAGCAGTGTTAACCACAAATTATAGTGTATATCAAGTCTTATAATCAAACTATAATTAACTTATTTTACTCTAACTTTGTATCCTTTCTACCTTGATATATTATATAACCCTGTGAGAATATTTTGTATATTTCCATATATGTATTCAGTGTCCTTGTTCTACTACTATAGTTATTATATGTGGTGATTTTTTCCCCGGGCCTCCACTGAAAAAGAACTGCTTGTCCAGATGGACTTTCCCGTTAAACAAATTTAAAATAAATAAATAAATAAATAAATAAGAACATGAAAATACAGAATATCTATTTAAAATAAACCACAAAAAGAATAAATCCACAAACTTGCAAGCTAGTAATGTAAACTTTTTATTCCATAAAGCGCTTTTCATCTGGCTGGATAGCTAGACTTCTTCAGATGCAATTAAATATTCAAAACACAGTATATAACATGAACATCAGTCAGCTGATCCACCCTACTAATTAGAACAGCTAATCAACACCAACCAATGCATATACATACCCTCACAGCCTAAGCCAAAATGCCTTAAACACACATACCATGAATTATATCTACTTCTAGATAAATTAATTAAAACCTACTAACATATTTATTAATTTAAATCATAATTTATATATCTATAAATATTCTAAAAACATTCTAAAAACTTATAAAATACTTACTATACCATATGAAAAGTATAGAAGTCAGAAACCATACATATAAATGAGTTTCTGACTTTAAATATGTACATACTCCAAAAAACATGTAATACGACTATGAAAGGTCATTCATGAGTATTGACCAGCATACAGAGAAACTAAAAAGCACAAAGCATAAAAAATTAAAACAGGACAGAGAAGCGTATGCAAAAGGTTTTGCCTACCATGCACCACCATTGTCACAATCTGGTATACAGAAAAATTTGGGCATTCAAGAAGTTACTGCAGAAGTAGGTGTGAACCAAACAGCTCTACCTGTTCAGGGATCGGATCAGAGTGAAGAAGGTCGGACATATGTATCCACTAAAAAGAAGAGCAATGCTTCTAATAATAACACTAGCAATAACAACACGAACAATGGAGGAACTTATAGAAGGAGGACTAACTTTGTGGGCCAACAGCATGGTCCAAACAACTAAGAACATTTTCAGCATCCTGCCTCAGGCTACAACCTGAGGCAGGGAGCCCAGAAAGTTTACTACAGTTCACATCAGAAACAATAGAGTGTAAAGGACTGGAAAGTCAGACTTCAGAACTAAATGGATTAAAACACACAGTAGTGTGTAACACACAAGGTGATTTTAATATTTTTAATTATTCTGAATTTAAAGTGAATTTGGTGCTGGCTGATTTGCTAGCAAAAGGACTTACTTTTGTCCCCACAGTAAAAGCTAACATAGCAGAATTAACGACAGATTTTAAACTGTTCACAAGAAAACTTAATTTTAAAGTTTTGTTTGGGGAGGGACAACACACAGTAACACCGTTTTATGTATCTAGTACTTTCTGCCCTCAATTACAACCTACTATAGCTTTGTTTGAAAAAGTGTGTATATTAGATTTTTTTAACCAAGTAACCTCAAACAAAAATAACCATTAAAAAAGTTGTACTTTGAAATTCAACATAACTAGAAAAGAAAAGGAAGCTTTATCTGTGCTTCAGCAAGCCCGAGTGAGAACAATGAAACTGGACAAAGGGGGTGGGTTAGTGATACTAGACTTGGATGAATATATTAAGAAAATGGAAGAAATTTTAGCAAGTGAAACATACACTGAAGTATCTAAAAATGAGCTAAACATAGCTTATGCTAGAATTCTTTCTATTTTTGATGAGTTGTTTATTGAAGCAAGGATAGATGTAGGAATTGCTAATTTTCTTGATACACCAGCACCAAGAATACCTACTATCTTTGGAGTTCCAAAGATTCACAAGTCTATCACTAACCCCCCTATGAGACCATTAGTGGATGCTAGAGCCAGCATTACTTATGCTTGCTCAAAATTTATTGACCATATGCTTAAAAAATATGTAACCCAACAAAGCCAAATTTGTAAGGATTCCTGGACCTTTTTGGCCAACCTGAACAACTTAGAATACAGGGATGATTTTAATTTCCTTACAATTGATGTAAGGGACTTATATTCTTCCATCCCACACATTGAATGTATAGAATGGGTAGGCTTACTGCTACACAGGATGGGCCCCCCCCCCCAAAGCAAAGTAAAATTAATAGAAGAGTTGTTGGACATTGTTTTGTCCAACAACTTTATTACTTTCAACAACATATACTTTTTACAAAAGATAGGGGTTGCTATGGGCTTCCCCTGTGGTAGCAGTTTTGCCAACCTAGTTATGGCATTTTGGGAACAGGAACACATTTTTGGAGTGACCCACATTATGGAACAGATTAGTTTTTATACTCGCTTCCTGGACAATATATTTATTTTATTCAAAGGAAATGAAAATGAAGCCTTGTCCTTGGTTAACCAGTTGAATAACACGACTGATTTTTAAAATTTACACAGTGTTTTAACAGTGATAGAATATCTTACCGCGATATAGAGTTAAGAAAGGACAGGATAAACAAATGTTGGAAAGCAAGTATATTTAGAAAGGAAACTTATTCCAACACATTCCTTCATTATAGTAGTTGCCACCCATCATTTCAAAAACGTTCCGTAGTAAAAGGACAATTAGTAAGGGCAGCCCGAATGGTCTCAGATGAACAGGACTTTTTGGAGGAATGTAACAAACTAGTAGAAATGTTTAAAAAGATGGGGTATCCGGATGTATTATTGGATGAAATAATTCAAGAAATAATAAAAAAGAGAATTTTAGGTACTTATAGACCTGTTTTAGTCCCTAAACCCTCTAACATAGGTTTAGATAGTGTTATTGCTCAAGAGGGCACTTTATTGGATGAGCTACCTAGTAAACCTTTGGACCCATGTAGTCTTATTCTCACATTTTATATGGATAGCTACAATTTTGTAAACAAAATACGAAAGAATTGGAAATTTATAAAAGCAGACCTACCTACTGTTAAAGAACTACATGATTTTCCTAAGGTAGTCTTTAAGAAAGGTAGGAATTTGAAGAATCTATTAGAAACTCATAAACCTATTACTTTTAGTACAAAACATGGCGGCATGTATAAATGTCATATGTGCCCATATTGTAGATACATAGAGGTAGGGACAAACTTCTCTATCAGAAGGGTTAGATATACTACTAAACATAGGTTTGATTGTAATACAGAAGGAGGGTCTATCTTGCTAAGTGTCACAGCTGCCCTGCCTTCTATATCGGAAAGACTGATAGAAGGTTGAGGGGCAGAGTATATGAACATTTGTATAGCATTAGAAATAAACTATACAATGCCCTAGCTAGACACACTCACTCTTTTCCTAATCGTGGTTTTATGTTTAGAGCTATAGAATGTGTAACCTCAGATGCTAGAGGTGGCCCAGTACATTTGTTACTTGAAAAAATGGAATTGTTTTGGCAACTACATATATTTGCATGTCTCTATCCAGGTCTTAATGAGATGTATTCTATCAAATGTATTTTAAAACTGAAAAGTTTTTAAGATAATCACAGCTATATATTTTTAAAGCAGTTTTTTAAAAAACCCTTTTAGGGCAGAAATGTATATTATTCTACATAGCAAACATTTTATGAATTTTACATGTTATGCATATTATATTATATTATTTTACTAAATAGAGTTGTCCCAGTAGGAGATATGTATGAGGTATGCATCATTAGTTTAACTGTTTTAGTTTGTTTAAATTACATGTTTTGGAGTATATACATAATTAAAGTCAGAAACTCATTTATATGTATGGTTTCCTGACTTCTATACTTTTCATATAGTATAGTATAGTAAGTATTTTATAAGTTTTTAGAATGTTTTTAGAATATTTATAGATATATAAATTATGATTTAAATTAATAAATATGTTAGTAGGTTTTAATTAATTTATCTAGAAGTAGATATAATTCATGGTATGTGTGTTTAAGGCATTTTGGCTTAGGCTGTGAGGGTATGTATATGCATTGGTTGGTGTTGATCAGCTGTTCTAATTAGTAGGGTGGATCAGCTGACTGATGTTCATGTTATATACTGTGTTTTGAATATGTAATTGCATCTGAAGAAGTCTAGCTATCCAGCCAGACGAAAAGCGTGTTATGGAATAAAAAGTTTACATTACTAGCTTGCAAGTTTGTGGATTTATTCTTTTTGTGGAGCATTAGTCAGTTTGTTGCTTCTGTTTTTTCCTATTTAAAATAAACATCAGAGTTTCAATCACAGGAAACATTAAAATAATACAGATGAATAGATTCACACAGATACAGAAAAAACTGCATTCAACTAATCTCACTATATTTTCTCACTTTTCTGAGATGTGTTATAACATCTGGAAGTTATAAAACCATAAGACACTTCCATTCTTCCTACAGGAGCTACTAAACCATTCTCTGGCACAGACATTTAGTCTCTGGCTGCAATCAGAATTGTAAGATACAATTTTTATCGCCTAAACCAGGTAATTAAATTTCTAACTGTTTTTCAGAGCTGGCTGGATTGAGATTAACCTCTTCTCTTCCAGTATCCTCTCTTAAAACATATACATTTAATCAGTTACAATACAGTCAGGACCCACTATTCACACAATTATTAACACTGGCAACTATACAAACACATTTTAACACAAGCATCTGTAAAAATCAGTTTGATATACAAGTGACATAATTATTTACAAAATTCCAGCTAGCTGTGCTGGCATATGTTAGACATCCACCAACCTACTATTCCTGCCATTGCTGGTAATACCTCACATCATCTCATAATCTATCCCATTTGATTATGGATTGGCATTACCCATTCTATGATCAATAATTATATACTACATCTAGTAAGAATAATTGTGAAAATAGATAGTTTGCAGGGAGCTATGCATGGGATAAAACATTTAGATGCTGTCCCTGTCCATTAGTAGTACAGGAGGTAGTCCTTGGGTAAATTTTCTTTTTCCCATCTATAGATTTAAGTTGCTGTTGATTATGGACAGGGATAAACAGTATTTTATGTGGAAGGGGAGTCTGTCCCACAGCAGTGGCATCCTCTATGAGATATACTGTCCCTCCAAACCATTCTGTTCATGTTGCAGAAGAGATTTAGATCCCTAGACATAGTATTTTGATGCCATTTGGCTTTCTGATGTACAATAAATCCATCAGTAATGGGTCAGAGGATGCCTTGTACACCAGATACAGATCACTTCTTAGCAGTCTGTAAGATACTGAGTATACTGACAGGGATTTGAGTTGGCCCATGTAGGGCATGTTGTTTAGGATGTGTATAATTTTATTAAGGTACCTCTGTGTATGTTCCAGTTGTTGCATGTGTCTGGACAGACACATGTCAAAGGGGGCATTGTATTCAATAACTGGCCTAATGACGGTTGAGTAAATGGGGGCATTGATATCCCTAGATGTAGACACAATCCCTTTGTTTATAAGCTGTGCAACATAGACAAGGACTTTACAACCATTGGCACATTGTTCAAAAGTTAGATCGCTGTCCACTTAAGTTCCCAAATCACAAAAAAAGTTTCAATCTTTAGGGTCATATTCTCAATGTGGTATTATGTTGGGGTAAATGACTTCCCAAAGGATACAATAGTGCATTTTTATTTTTATTTTTTTTTTTTGGCATTTGGTTTCAGTCCGTGATTTTGGCACCAGTTAATTATTTGAGACAAACCTTTCTGCAGGATGGCAAAGTCATTTGGGAATTCAGTAACTGCTCCTTGCTTGCTGTCACCTGCAAACATAATCAGAGTCCTTTGATTTTATCATCGATCAATTGTCATGCTTTTCTTCTACTAAAGTTCTTTACACAGAAATGGGAAATACAAAGGGAAACATCTGAGCCTCATTTAAAAGGGCTTTTGTGTTTCATCACAACAGGTTGCCTTTTTTGTTTGAGAATTGGAAATTGGGAGAGATATGAATATATATGGATATTACAATGATGACAACACAGTGGTCTACAAAAGGATTACCTGGATTATTGAAATTGTTTGAGCTGCATTAAATACTTGATGACTACAATTTGCAGTTTAAAGTAGCAAGTACTTTATATGATTGTTAAACTGCTTTTTGATAAGACGAGAAGATTTAATGCTGCATTACTGAAGTTTTCAGGCAAACCAAAGCTGAAAAAATATTCTGTATTTGCAGTTCCTTAGATGTAGTTATGTTTACAGTAAGTGAAAGCCTGCTGAATGAAAAATGTTTGTTGCATGAATTAAGTGTTCTGAAAGGATTTTTTTCCAAAAATTTTAATAAAGAAATAATCGCAGAGAGTAAAGAACAAAGTAAATGTAATAAGGTTAAAATGCCACTCATCAGAAATTGATAAAGTAATAGAAATATCAATACTCACTGTACGTTTTCTGGAAATACAATGCTGTTTAACATTTTAGGAAACAAAGTATCAAGATGCACAGGAAATCCAATGTGAAACAACTAAATCCTGAAATTACTGCCCATTGGGAAACCAGTGCATCTTCATTCAAAAATGTGTAAGTGGACATGGCCTCACTTAGAGCAGATCTTGTTAAAAATTAAAAGAAATTAAAGAAAATTAAATGATGCGCCAGTCCTTTGATGTGACAGTCATCTTTCCCAAAGATTCTCGATCTTAGAAGTTGATCTCCTAAAGAAAGTGGTACAGTTTTCAAGGGCAACTGTCACACTGTCTTCCTGAGTAAATGTATTATTTCCCTAGCAATGTCAACCTTAGAATTTGGTAACAACACTTCAGAGTGATAAGCTAAGCAATGGTGAAAGTATATCAGAACCAGCAGGTTATTTTCCTATTTTTATGAGAAAAGGAATTAGGAGTTCTAGCATTATCAAAGCCATATTTAGTTGGGAATGTTAAACATTCTGAGCTAATTGGGGTCCTTATGTATTTATTAATCAAAGTCTATCAAAAGCTGAAATATCTGATAACAATAAATTATGTAACACTATATTTACAGAGTAACAAATGATTTGTCTCTTGAATCAGAATTAGGAGACATTTTTACACACACAATGTCTTATACAGGAAAATGTCAGTATTAAGATATGGTCTGGGTAAACATTCTTTAAAGCAGATTATGTAAATAATATCTTGCTGACATTAGATTTTTTTAATCGTTATATAAATCAGTTTCTACTATGTAGCAAATTAAAATTGTAATAAGGAATTAATTACATGATTTCAATTTATACTTTAGCAATTAGCCTTATCAGGTCAAAAAGTAATTATTTTTAAATTAGCTGATAATTTTGAAATTAAATTAATAGAGAAATATTTCTCTTTGGCGTCAGTTAATGACGTTTAAATGAAATCCAGGATTGTAAAACTAATTAAATAATTAGCCGGCACCCAAAGTCTCTGCTATGAAGTAGTTCTCCAGGTTAAACTTTATTCGAAAATGTTGTAGTTTGTTGTGCAGATTTCATTTATTCACTTCATATGTATGGTTATTACACAGGAATGGGTGTGATGTGTAGAGCAAATAAAGAATCTCTTCAATCATGAGTAGTATCAGCTTTAAAAATATATTCAAAAGGCAAGATGGCAATGAGCAAGCCACTCTGCACCTCCACATGGGAGGCACCTACAGCTTTCTTGCTTCCCTAAAAGTACTTCCACTGAGATTACTTACCACTGAAGGTGATGTAAGTGTAAGGAGACACTTGCTTAACTTCTCCATTTCATAAATTTGTTGATTTCAGTGCAAATAATTCAACCAAAACTTGAATATATTAAAAAATACTCAGTAACCCAATTTCCAGTAAACTCTGAGCAGTCAAAGCCATGTATCTCATAATGGATTTATGTGCAAAATAGAAACTTCCCTGCTCTAAAAATGAAAAGATGTATTTTAACAAGTGACATTTAAATGTATTCAGTTGTCATTAATGTGATAAATTAAGGGGTGAAAAAGGCAAATATATTTAAGTACTTGTTTATTTTATCACCATCTCTTACTTGCATTTAAATGCAGAGAAATCTAACCCATTTAAAATGCATAGTCTTTCTAAGCAATCATGTATGTTCATAGGTTCATAGGATGGTGCTAGGCTATTGGCCCGGAGGCCTATATAAGCCTAGCCAAGCTAGTGATACATTATGAAATAAACTGTTTTTGTCATTTTAATTTACAGTAGGACTTGTATGCTGACTGGGCCATATTCAACACATATAGGCTGCATTTTGATATTCAAATTTCAGTGCTTTTGTTTATTTTGCCACAATAAATATACATGTTTGGTATATTCTGATAATATAACTTTGTATGGGACTTTTATCTTGAACACTAGTTATCACATTAGCAAAACATGTAAGGCATTTTATTTATTTTTTAAAACCTTTATTGAATCATCACTTGTGACAGAGGCAACTTTACATTTATGCAAAAGTAATCAAATGGTATTAAATTATTTAGAGAACTTGTCAAAGTTATCTGAGTTGCAATATTTTTTGGATTATCCATTATTCAGAAGGATATTGACTCTAGTTTGATAGTCATCTTAACAAATTTTAGTTCAGTGAGTCCTAGCTGCCAGACTGTCTAAACCATTGATTCTTTAACAATTCATCTTCTTGAAAAGCACCCTAACCACTGTGCTTTCAGGCTGCCAAATGAGAAATTGTTTAACAAATCATTTTTTCCAGTGAAGGGTTCTCCTCCTACAGTCCGCTTGTAGGGACTGGAGCCCCCACACCCTTAGTATGTTATATATCAGTTCTAGCACAGAGTTATTGCTGAGACCTCCACCCATGAATGTGTAGTCTCTATGAAGAAAGTGCAACTCTTTAACTTGTGCACTTGACAAGCAGAAATCAATTATCTACCTTTTAATGAGTCTCCAATGCAATTATGTACTATTCCTTTCCAAAATGCCCAAGTTCTCTAACTAACTATTAAACAAATAATTATTGGGGGGTGGGGTGCATACACATGGAGCTGTTTCACTTTAGATGCAAAGGGACCAACAACCTAAGGCCATAGAAATCAATATATGTGATTTGATAGGGATATTTAATGTTTACATGAAAAGACTTGAAGCTCTCACTACTGAAAGGCTCATGAACGAAAAAAAAAAATTGGAAACCATGTGAACACCACTGAGCCTTGGAATGATAAAAATGTGTATAACTTTATTAACAGTTAACTGTTTTAATCCTTTGGACTTCATCAGAACTAAAGTACATGTATTGTTCTTACAATTTATAAAGAATTCATCCAAACTTTTAAATGAATTATCCAATCACATATAACAATTAATCAAACAAACAATAAAACAATTCAAATAATTAAATGTTAAAAACATGTGCTCCGTAAAAAACAATGCACTTAAAATTGGTAAAAAAGAATAATAAAAATTTTGGACCATGATAAATTATTATATAAGTAAGTAAAGTTTGTTATTAAAAAAAAAAGATTTTATATATATATATATATATATATATATATATATATATATATATATATATGTATGGGAGTCCTTCATTTGTCTGAACTTTCAAGTCTTCGAAATTCATATGGCCGGCACCGTATGAGCGAACATTTGAAATGCCGACACATGATAGCAGAGATCTCGCTACAGTCCAGGAATGCGAACTTCCCCTTTCCCGCACTGTCATGTGATCTCAGGGTGAGAATATTTAAGTAGCATGGGGTGTGGTGGGCTTGCCCCCCTGCATAACACAGTTTTACTGTGTTTACAGGTTGGTAAATGGTGCTATTTCAGGATGTAGGTCTTTCGGAATGTTGATCATATGGTGTCGGTCACATGAACGTCGGCATTCTGAACGGTCGACATTCTGAAGTAGACCCATATACACATATATATATATATATATATATATATATATATATATATATACATATAATAAATATATATAATAAATATATATATACATATATATATATATATATATATATATATATATATATATATATATAAACATATGGTTTAATATTAAAATGTCGAAGTTTAGAATAAAAACTATACTCAACAGTGAATTGTTAAACCAAAAGTACATATAACCTAATGACCCTAATGTCGAAAATCAGCTGTCAATGCCGAAAATGCCGACAGTGATATTTTACAGCATTAACAACAATGCCACCCTTGCATTACTCCCTAACCCCTAAACCTAACATCCCATTTATGCAGGGGGGCAAGCCCCCCTGCACCCCCTGTCTGCACCCTCTCACACCCCCCAACTAAATATTCCAACTCCAAGATCGCACTACAGTGAGGAAAGGGATGTATTTCCCTAAGTGCACTGTAAAGCGATCCCTGTACATAATCAAACGTTATATTTACGAATGCACAGTACATTCGCAAATATGCCGTTCAATTACATAGCTTGCACACATATGAACTATTCGAACATCAGTAGTTCAAATAGTTCATAGGTGTACAATGCTATGACGATATTTCAGTAGGAAACTTATATATACATATATATATATATATATATATATATATATATAGATATATATATATATATATATATATATATATATATATATATATATATATCAACTTTTCTTTTCATAACCTACTGGCCTGAAGTTTAAGTGTGTGGTTAATAGAAGTTATGTTATTTAACCGAGGATGTTCACTGACATTTAATCTCAGCTTCTATATCAACTTACATGGTTCTAAAATATATTCACAAGGTCTTCCCTGGGGTTTGGAGTTATGTGTTCTAAAATGGTGAAATAGAACAACTTGTTGTTGTTAACAACTGTCTTGTGTCTAGAAGGGACATTGGTTACCCTTTGTCCTTTTGCAACATAATTGTGTTATTGTATGCATTGTTTAAGGTATCTTTCTGTCTTAAACACAGTAACAAAAATTACACAAAGCCAAATATACTACTCTTTTACTGCTGCAGTAATATTTGGAAGTAAGTTTGAAATGGTAGTTGATACTATGTAAGTATAGTTATTTTCCTTTGTAAATAAACCTACATTGTGCACGGGTTCCAAATTTTTTAGTGCCCTCTTTCAATTTTTATTTTAAGGTTTATGTTCCTGTAAAATGTGGTTTGTTCCCAGGTTTTTGATAATAAACCATTATCAAAAAATAATATTCTAATAATTGGAGATAACTGTCATTACAATATGGCAGCCATTATTGTATCTGATTCACATGCTGTTCTCATACTCTGGAGCCCTGACAATATCTTGTTTTGTAGATGGCATTAAACCTTTTGCTATTTTTGCTCTATACACCTACAGGTAGTTTCGTTTATGGAGTGTTTAAAGGGTTACTCTTTCTAAGCTGTAGGGTTGACCAAGTAAGTGAGGTAAATTAGCAGGGAAGAGATTAGTTGAAATGGAGAAAGGGAGTAAATAAGGTTGGGTAGAGCAGGTCTTGTTTCTTTGTTTTGGGTGTGTGGAATACAACCCAAACAAAGCACCTCGAATACCAGCTTGAGCAGGCACACGGTTTATTGAAGCCGAACAGTTCACACAAATCACACAATTCAATAACGCTGAATGTAGTACCAATACGTTTTTGTCCTGAACTTCATCAGATAGTAAACATCAGTTTAATCAATCACTTAAATACTCTTAAACCAATTTGAATTGACCAATGATAAAATTTCCCATTAAAATATATGTTAAAATGCATTGAGATGTATGTAAAATCTATAAAATACACTTGTTCTGTTGAAAATAATATTACACCACATTAATAAATGTTATTAAAACATAAAAAGCATTTTGTTAATAATATTATTACATATTAAAAGATGTTAGAAATATAAAAATAAATAAATGTAGTATTAAATAGACTTACAAAAATAGTTCCATCTACTGGCCATTATAATTATTGCACTCATTTCTCATAATTTTGCAGATCTCATTTTTAACACAGGGGTAAGGGAGATCATATCATTTAAACCAGGGGGCTTACTGGCTTCCAAAACGATTTGCCAGTATAATTCCCTGTATTCCACCAAAGTCTCCCACATCCCACCCCTAGGATCTATAGGTACAACCTCTAATATAAAAAATGAGCAAATCAGAGGTGTAGCTATGGGGCACATTGCGCCCCCACATATGCCAATATTATTATGGCATATTGGGAGAACAGGTTTGTTTTAAATTCTACATATAAGAACAAGTGGAAGTTATATAGCAGATTCCTAGATGACTTGTGTTTTCTGTGGAAGGACACAGAGGATGAATTTAGGAATTTTGTGGAATATTTAAATGGGACCACTGAATTTCTGAGATTTACACATAATTTTACTGTTGACCAATTAAACTATCTTGATGTTAATATAGTGAAAACAGAAAAAGGTTTTAATTCCAAAATATTTAGAAAAGAAACTTTCTCAAATTCCTACCTACACTTTACGAGTTCACATCCACCACACCAAAAAAGGAGTGTCCTTAAGGGACAATTTGTGCGATTATGCAGGATGACCTCTGATGATTTTACTTATATTAATGAATGTAAGAATTTGAAGGGTATGTTTTTAAATAGAGGTCATCCAGAGGAACATATTGATAACATTTATAAGGAAGTTATGGATGGTAGGAAGGAAAGGTTTGCTCCTATTTTGGGCAAAATTGAAAATATAGAAGATCAGAATGCACATAAAGTTAATATAGGTGGTTCAACCGACAATTACACCTCGGGTATTATTACCACATATGATGGTCAATCAGGAATGATAAGGAAAATTATTGACAAGGAGTGGAAAACTTTTCCAAGGTATCCGATTTAAGTCATATTTTTGACAAGGACTTAAAATATATCTATAGAAAAGGTAACAATTTAAAGGATATTTTTGAAAAAGGTGGTATGAAAGATTGGAATGGTAGAAATAGTAACAAGAAGAAAGGTGTATACAAATGTGGCTCCTGTAGCTATTGCTCCTATCTTATAACTGGGGACTCGGTCAATGTACAAGCTAGAAACAAAAAATTGACCTTACAAACATTTGCTAATTGTTGCACTAAAGGGATAATTTATCTAGCCCTATGTAAAAAATGTGACGCCTTTTATGTGGGTAAGAGTGAAAGAAAAATCAAACAGAGAATTTATGAGCATACTTATGATATTAGAACTAAATGTGAAACAAATTCTTTATACAAACATACCAAAGTATGCTTTGAGGCAGAATTTCAATTTTTTATATTAGAGGTTGTACCTATAGATCCTAGGGGTGGGATGTGGGAGACTTTGGTGGAATACAGGGAATTATACTGGAAAATCGTTTTGGAAGCCAGTAAGCCCCCTGGTTTAAATGATATGATCTCCCTTAGCCCTGTGTTAAAAATGAGATCTGCAAAATTATGAGAATTGAGTGCAATAATTATAATGGCTAGTAGATGAAACTATTTTTGTAAGTCTATTTAATACTACATTTATTTATTTTTATATTTCTAACATCTTTTAATATGTAATAATATTATTAACAAAATGCTTTTTATGTTTTAATAACATTTATTAATGTGGTGTAATATTATTTTCAACAGAACAAGTGTATTTTATAGATTTTACATACATCTCAATGCATTTTAACATATATTTTAATGGGAAATTTTATCATTGGTCAATTCAAATTGGTTTAAGAGTGATTAAACTGATGTTTACTATCTGATGAAGTTCAGGACGAAAACGTATTGGTACTACATTCAGCGTTATTGAATTGTGTGATTTGTGTGAACTGTTCGGCTTCAATAAACTGTGTGCCTGCTCAAGCTGGTATTCGAGGTGCTTTGTTTGGGTTACAAGTGATTTTGCACCTTCCGTTTTTGGTTTATGGTGTGTGGAATACAAACTTGGTTCTATTTGCTTATTCCCAAAGCGACCAGAAGTGTTTCAGGTCGTGGTTTGTCTCAGCAGTAGGTAAGCAATTTCTTTATATTTTGTAGAGTAGGCATCGAATTATGAATTAACTGGAGTTGTGCAGGTAGTTAGAAATGTTGTGGTGGGGACATGAAAGGTTTAGCTAGTGCATGCATACTGCTCATGCAGTCTTGGAGAAATAACGAATGAAAGCGCTCAACATGAGCTCTGCCTGGGTGTTTTTTCTTTTTATTTAGCTGAAAAGGTGTTTACTCTTTTTTTATTTTTTTATTTAGTATTTTTGTCAGTTTGTTTGGAGAATATGGTTATATTGTTTGATTTATGTTGCTGGCATTATTCTGTATTGCTGTCCTGGTATCAGATTAAGACTGAAGTGGATTAGGATTTAGTATTGAGTGAGACTGTCTATTCTCCCTTTCTTTGAAATGTATAAGAACATCTGGAGTGGCCAGCAATACTATAGTCAGTTTAATTTGGGTCATTACAGTGAGAAGTTTAATTTTGCCATTATTGTAGGGTGAGTGGTTTAATGTTGCCCTGTTTTCTAAACTGTACATATTGTTTTAATTTAATGTTGGTGTACTGTTTCAGTGGTGAGTGCCTTACATTACCTAAAGTGTGGAATGAAGATAATTTCTGGATGATAAATTTTAATATGTATATTCAGTAAATTTTAAATAAACCAGTTGCATTGTCTTAATTGGTATTGCGTTGGTCAGGGATATATATATATATCTATACACAAACATAATATATGTATATATACACACACACACACAAGGTCCAGATATTTATTTTATTTATTTTTCATTTACCGGTAAAGTTCGACTGGACACAGGTCCACTTTCAGTGGAGGCCCGGGGAGAAATGCTCCAAATACAGTATAATACACAGACAC